>NW_027514155.1:0-93632 GCF_048772815.1 Callospermophilus lateralis | reverse complement strand
GGGCCCTCCCTGAGGGTGGCTCCCCGCACAGGTGTTGTGTGTGGCCGGCCGCTCGCCATTGCCCAGTCCCACTGCATTTCCAGCTGGGGCGCTGGGCCTCTGTCAGGGTCTCTGGGGTGTCCGGTGGGGGGCGCGGGGGGCCGGGGTGTCTGCTCCCGTCTTCGCCCCTGGCTCTCTGGGCGCCCGGCTCGGCTCTGCTCGGCTAGGCTAGGCTAGGGTAGCGCGGGCGGCGGCAGCTGGGGATTCTCTGGGGATTCTCGGCCAGGCGAAGGGCTGGGTGGGGTGGCGGTGCGGGTGCCGGGTGCCCGGGGGTCGGGGGTCTTGGGGCTCGGCGAGGAGGGGCAGAGGCCAGGCCAGGCCGGGGCGGGGCTCCCGGTAGGTGGAGCCAGGTGCCCAGGGGCAGAGGTGGAGGCGGGACTCAGCCCCTGTCAGCCCCGCCTAGCCCACTCCACCCCGACCCGATCCGGCCCGGCCGAGGACCCGAGAGGGAGAGCCGGCCAGTCTCCCAGGACCCCCGCGCCGCCGCATGGACCGAGTCAGGTCGGAGCGAGAAAGCCAGCCTGGAGTTGAGTTGAGGAGCGCTGGGCAGTGCTGGGGCGGGGCGAGGGAGGCCCCCTGGGAACACCCGCTGTGTTGGCCCCCTCCACCGCTGCCCTGCCCTCCCCTGCCCTCCCCTGCCCCTGGTCTGAAGGGTGGAAGCCGGCGCAGGCTCTTGAGGCGTTCCGGGGCAGCCTCCGCCGTCTACGGCCATACCACCCTGAACGCGCCCGATCTCGTCTGATCT
This sequence comes from Callospermophilus lateralis, assembly GCF_048772815.1. NCBI lineage: Eukaryota > Metazoa > Chordata > Mammalia > Rodentia > Sciuridae > Callospermophilus > Callospermophilus lateralis. The sequence continues at coordinate 92,848 of NW_027514155.1, read as the reverse complement.
CGGAAGCTAAGCAGGGTCGGGCCTGGTTAGTACTTGGATGGGAGACCGCCTGGGAATACCGGGTGCTGTAGGCTTTTGCGCCCCCTTCCCACACGCACTTTTCTTGCGTGGCCCGGAAACAGTGTCCGTGACCGCCTCAGGCCGTGACCCCCGGGCCCGCGGGGGTAGGGCGCAGGGGCAGCCCTGGGCTCCCGGTGTCCCTTCAGGCCTGCGGCCCGCCTCCCGCCTCGCCTCCGGCGCCCAGCGCCCAGCGCCTGCAGTGAGCCACACTGGCCTGGCTCTCTCCAGGGACGCTAGGACACTCCAGGCGACCCGGCGGAGCCGAGCCTGGTCCAGGCCTCGACCAGTCCTGTGCACCCTGACCGACCCCCACCCCCCCCCACCACTCACACTCCCGGATGGGGGGTGGGGAGGCGCACACCTGCTTTTCCCCAGAACACAGGGCCCACCCGCAGGGGCCGCTCCCCACCCGTTCTTGCCACACCAGCAGAGCGTGGCCACCCAGGTCCTGGGAGTGAGAGAGTCCATCCAGCGTCTCTCCCTAGGTCCGTCCCTTGGCAACTCTGCCTCCCTTCCCAACGCCTTCCTCCTGAGGGTCCCAGCCCTGAGTCTGTCTCTTCACCCATCTCTCTCTCTTTCTCTCTCTCTCTCTCTATCTCTGTCTCTCTCTCTCCTCTCTCTCTCTCTCTCTCTCTCTCTCACACACACACACACACACACACTCTGGAAGCAGATGTCTTTCTGTCTATCTCTCTGCTCATCCATCTCTCCTTCACCTTTGTGACTCTACTGGCCTGTGAGGAGGCCTCCTGTCTCCATCTCCCACTCAGTGTGTCTCTTTCCTTGGCCCTTCTGTCTGTCACCCTGTCTCTCTCGCTCTCTCTCTCTCTCTCTCTCTCTCTCTCACACACACACACACACACACACACTCTGGAAGCAGATGTCTTTCTGTCTATCTCTCTGCTCATCCATCTCTCCTTCACCTTTGAGACTCTACTGGCCTGTGAGGAGGCCTCCTGTCTCCATCTCCCACTCAGTGTGTCTCTTTCCTTGGCCCTTCTGTCTGTCACCCTGTCTCTCTCGCTCTCTCTCTCTCTCTCTCTCTCTCTCTCACAAACACACACACACAGACACACACTCACTCCTCTCTTCCCCCTCCCACCCCAGCCACCTCACTCTGGGCTGCAAGTCACCCAGTCCATGGCAGCCTCGAGACTGGGCGGTCACAGGTTCTCTCATCTCCCATCTAACTTCCCGTGGATGTAAGAGTGGATTCCCACATCCCCCTTGAAGTGAGTGCACGTCTTCAGGGTGTGTGCAGGGCAGAGGCTGAGAGAAGGCCCAGGAGGCCACAGGGTCTTAGGAGGCTGCGCTGGGAGCCAAGCAAGAGAGCAGATGTCAAAGGAGGGCAGGTGCTCCGAGAAGAGGAGGAAGCAGCCTTCGGAGCAGGCAAGTGGTTCGGGGCCAGGAGGTTGCCGGGGAGGACCACGTGCCGAGGGGAGCTGAAGGCCAAGGCCGGGCGGTGGGGACAGGGAGGCAGAGGCCCCTTTGTTCGCGGCGAACCCTCCACCTGGAGACGCCTGGCCGCGAGGCAGGGCCTGAAGGCCCGGTGGGCGCGCGACCCCCCGCAACCGCTGCTCCCCCCGGCCCCCCGCAAGGCTTGCGGGTGAGGGGGATTCCGGTCTGGTGAGGCCGTCGACTGGGCTCTGACGGGGTTTGACTCGGAACGCTACTTTCACAGGCGGTCCTTTCCGGGAGCACAGCCCATGGACAAATGGACGGAGGGGTCTCTGCCCTTCCTCAGGGCGGTGCTGTACAGGTCCTGGTCCTTGAGGTGTACAAACAAGGCGCAGAGCCCTCCGACCTTGGCACTCAGTCCGAAGGGAGTCACTCGGGGGTGGGGTAGAGTGTGGTGGGGTGGGGGTGAGGTAGGGTAGGGTGGGGGTGGCGGTGGGGGTGCGGGGCGGCCAAGCGCTGCTGTGCAGAGTGGACAAAGCAGAGTGGATGGGGAACTCAGGGCGAGGCCCGCGCCCCAGCGGCGCACTTCTGAGCCTGGCCCTGTGACTGACTGACTGACTGACTGACTGACTGACTGGGAACCAGCGGGCCACAGCCGGCTCGCCACCCGCTGACCGGTTGTCTGTGGGTCCCTGCGTGTGTTCCTCCTCGGGCCCTCCCTGAGGTTGGCTCCCCGCACAGGTGTTGTGTGTGGCCGGCCGCTCGCCATTGCCCAGTCCCACTGCATTTCCAGCTGGGGCGCTGGGCCTCTGTCAGGGTCTCTGGGGTGTCCGGTGGGGGGCGCGGGGGGCCGGGGTGTCTGCTCCCGTCTTCGCCCCTGGCTCTCTGGGCGCCCGGCTCGGCTCTGCTCGGCTAGGCTAGGCTAGGGTAGCGCGGGCGGCGGCAGCTGGGGATTCTCTGGGGATTCTCGGCCAGGCGAAGGGCTGGGTGGGGTGGCGGTGCGGGTGCCGGGTGCCCGGGGGTCGGGGGTCTTGGGGCTCGGCGAGGAGGGGCAGAGGCCAGGCCAGGCCGGGGCGGGGCTCCCGGTAGGTGGAGCCAGGTGCCCAGGGGCAGAGGTGGAGGCGGGACTCAGCCCCTGTCAGCCCCGCCTAGCCCACTCCACCCCGACCCGATCCGGCCCGGCCGAGGACCCGAGAGGGAGAGCCGGCCAGTCTCCCAGGACCCCCGCGCCGCCGCGGGGACCGAGTCAGGTCGGAGCGAGAAAGCCAGCCTGGAGTTGAGTTGAGGAGCGCTGGGCAGTGCTGGGGCGGGGCGAGGGAGGCCCCCTGGGAACACCCGCTGTGTTGGCCCCCTCCACCGCTGCCCTGCCCTCCCCTGCCCTCCCCTGCCCCTGGCTGAAGGGTGGAAGCCGGCGCAGTCTCTTGAGGCGTTCCGGGGCAGCCTCCGCCGTCTACGGCCATACCACCCTGAACGCGCCCGATCTCCTCTGATCTCGGAAGCTAAGCAGGGTCGGGCCTGGTTAGTACTTGGATGGGAGACCGCCTGGGAATACCGGGTGCTGTAGGCTTTTGCGCCCCTTCCCACACGCACTTTTCTTGCGTGGCCCGGAAACAGTGTCCGTGACCGCCTCAGGCCGTGACCCCCGGGCCCGGGGGTAGGGCGCAGGGGCAGCCCTGGGCTCCCGGTGTCCCTTCAGGCCTGCGGATGGCCTCCCGCCTCCCGCCTCCCGCCTCGCCTCCGGCGCCCAGCGCCCAGCGCCTGCAGTGAGCCACACTGGCCTGGCTCTCTCCAGGGACGCTAGGACACTCCAGGCGACCCGGCGGAGCCGAGCCTGGTCCAGGCCTCGACCAGTCCTGTGCACCCTGACCGACCCCCACCCCCCCCCACCACTCACACTCCCGGATGGGGGGTGGGGAGGCGCACACCTGCTTTTCCCCAGAACACAGGGCCCACCCGCAGGGGCCGCTCCCCACCCGTTCTTGCCACACCAGCAGAGCGTGGCCACCCAGGTCCTGGGAGTGAGAGAGTCCATCCAGCGTCTCTCCCTAGGTCCGTCCCTTGGCAACTCTGCCTCCCTTCCCAACGCCTTCCTCCTGAGGGTCCCAGCCCTGAGTCTGTCTCTTCACCCATCTCTCTCTCTTTCTCTCTCTCTCTCTCTATCTCTGTCTCTCTCTCTCTCTCTCTCTCTCTCTCTCTCTCACACACACACACACACACACACACTCTGGAAGCAGATGTCTTTCTGTCTATCTCTCTGCTCATCCATCTCTCCTTCACCTTTGTGACTCTACTGGCCTGTGAGGAGGCCTCCTGTCTCCATCTCCCACTCAGTGTGTCTCTTTCCTTGGCCCTTCTGTCTGTCACCCTGTCTCTCTCGCTCTCTCTCTCTCTCTCTCTCTCTCTCTCACAAACACACACACACAGACACACACTCACTCCTCTCTTCCCCCCTCCCACCCCAGCCACCTCACTCTGGGCTGCAAGTCACCCAGTCCATGGCAGCCTCGAGACTGGGCGGTCACAGGTTCTCTCATCTCCCATCTAACTTCCCGTGGATGTAAGAGTGGATTCCCACATCCCCCTTGAAGTGAGTGCACGTCTTCAGGGTGTGTGCAGGGCAGAGGCTGAGAGAAGGCCCAGGAGGCCACAGGGTCTTAGGAGGCTGCGCTGGGAGCCAAGCAAGAGAGCAGATGTCAAAGGAGGGCAGGTGCTCCGAGAAGAGGAGGAAGCAGCCTTCGGAGCAGGCAAGTGGTTCGGGGCCAGGAGGTTGCCGGGGAGGACCACGTGCCGAGGGGAGCTGAAGGCCAAGGCCGGGCGGTGGGGACAGGGAGGCAGAGGCCCCTTTGTTCGCGGCGAACCCTCCACCTGGAGACGCCTGGCCGCGAGGCAGGGCCTGAAGGCCCGGTGGGCGCGCGACCCCCCGCAACCGCTGCTCCCCCCCGCCCCCCGCAAGGCTTGCGGGTGAGGGGGCTTCCGGTCTGGTGAGGCCGTCGACTGGGCTCTGACGGGGTTTGACTCGGAACGCTACTTTCACAGGCGGTCCTTTCCGGGAGCACAGCCCATGGACAAATGGACGGAGGGGTCTGTGCCCTTCCTCAGGGCGGTGCTGTACAGGTCCTGGTCCTTGAGGTGTACAAACAAGGCGCAGAGCCCTCCGACCTTGGCACTCAGTCCGAAGGGAGTCACTCGGGGGTGGGGTAGAGTGTGGTGGGGTGGGGGTGAGGTAGGGTAGGGTGGGGGTGGCGGTGGGGGTGCGGGGCGGCCAAGCGCTGCTGTGCAGAGTGGACAAAGCAGAGTGGATGGGGAACTCAGGGCGAGGCCCGCGCCCCAGCGGCGCACTTCTGAGCCTGGCCCTGTGACTGACTGACTGACTGACTGACTGACTGACTGGGAACCAGCGGGCCACAGCCGGCTCGCCACCCGCTGCCCGGTTGTCTGTGGGTCCCTGCGTGTGTTCCTCCTCGGGCCCTCCCTGAGGGTGGCTCCCCGCACAGGTGTTGTGTGTGGCCGGCCGCTCGCCATTGCCCAGTCCCACTGCATTTCCAGCTGGGGCGCTGGGCCTCTGTCAGGGTCTCTGGGGTGTCCGGTGGGGGGCGCGGGGGGCCGGGGTGTCTGCTCCCGTCTTCGCCCCTGGCTCTCTGGGCGCCCGGCTCGGCTCTGCTCGGCTAGGCTAGGCTAGGGTAGCGCGGGCGGCGGCAGCTGGGGATTCTCTGGGGATTCTCGGCCAGGCGAAGGGCTGGGTGGGGTGGCGGTGCGGGTGCCGGGTGCCCGGGGGTCGGGGGTCTTGGGGCTCGGCGAGGAGGGGCAGAGGCCAGGCCAGGCCGGGGCGGGGCTCCCGGTAGGTGGAGCCAGGTGCCCAGGGGCAGAGGTGGAGGCGGGACTCAGCCCCTGTCAGCCCCGCCTAGCCCACTCCACCCCGACCCGATCCGGCCCGGCCGAGGACCCGAGAGGGAGAGCCGGCCAGTCTCCCAGGACCCCCGCGCCGCCGCGGGGACCGAGTCAGGTCGGAGCGAGAAAGCCAGCCTGGAGTTGAGTTGAGGAGCGCTGGGCAGTGCTGGGGCGGGGCGAGGGAGGCCCCCTGGGAACACCCGCTGTGTTGGCCCCCTCCACCGCTGCCCTGCCCTCCCCTGCCCTCCCCTGCCCCTGGTCTGAAGGGTGGAAGCCGGCGCAGGCTCTTGAGGCGTTCCGGGGCAGCCTCCGCCGTCTACGGCCATACCACCCTGAACGCGCCCGATCTCGTCTGATCTCGGAAGCTAAGCAGGGTCGGGCCTGGTTAGTACTTGGATGGGAGACCGCCTGGGAATACCGGGTGCTGTAGGCTTTTGCGCCCCCTTCCCACACGCACTTTTCTTGCGTGGCCCGGAAACAGTGTCCGTGACCGCCTCAGGCCGTGACCCCCGGGCCCGCGGGGGTAGGGCGCAGGGGCAGCCCTGGGCTCCCGGTGTCCCTTCAGGCCTGCGGCTCGCCTCCCGCCTCCCGCCTCCCGCCTCGCCTCCGGCGCCCAGCGCCCAGCGCCTGCAGTGAGCCACACTGGCCTGGCTCTCTCCAGGGACGCTAGGACACTCCAGGCGACCCGGCGGAGCCGAGCCTGGTCCAGGCCTCGACCAGTCCTGTGCACCCTGACCGACCCCCACCCCCCCCCCACCACTCACACTCCCGGATGGGGGGTGGGGAGGCGCACACCTGCTTTTCCCCAGAACACAGGGCCCACCCGCAGGGGCCGCTCCCCACCCGTTCTTGCCACACCAGCAGAGCGTGGCCACCCAGGTCCTGGGAGTGAGAGAGTCCATCCAGCGTCTCTCCCTAGGTCCGTCCCTTGGCAACTCTGCCTCCCTTCCCAACGCCTTCCTCCTGAGGGTCCCAGCCCTGAGTCTGTCTCTTCACCCATCTCTCTCTCTTTCTCTCTCTCTCTCTCTATCTCTGTCTCTCTCTCTCTCTCTCTCTCTCTCTCTCTCTCTCTCTCACACACACACACACACACACACACTCTGGAAGCAGATGTCTTTCTGTCTATCTCTCTGCTCATCCATCTCTCCTTCACCTTTGTGACTCTACTGGCCTGTGAGGAGGCCTCCTGTCTCCATCTCCCACTCAGTGTGTCTCTTTCCTTGGCCCTTCTGTCTGTCACCCTGTCTCTCTCGCTCTCTCTCTCTCTCTCTCTCTCTCTCTCACACACACACACACACACACACACTCTGGAAGCAGATGTCTTTCTGTCTATCTCTCTGCTCATCCATCTCTCCTTCACCTTTGAGACTCTACTGGCCTGTGAGGAGGCCTCCTGTCTCCATCTCCCACTCAGTGTGTCTCTTTCCTTGGCCCTTCTGTCTGTCACCCTGTCTCTCTCGCTCTCTCTCTCTCTCTCTCTCTCTCTCTCACAAACACACACACACAGACACACACTCACTCCTCTCTTCCCCCCTCCCACCCCAGCCACCTCACTCTGGGCTGCAAGTCACCCAGTCCATGGCAGCCTCGAGACTGGGCGGTCACAGGTTCTCTCATCTCCCATCTAACTTCCCGTGGATGTAAGAGTGGATTCCCACATCCCCCTTGAAGTGAGTGCACGTCTTCAGGGTGTGTGCAGGGCAGAGGCTGAGAGAAGGCCCAGGAGGCCACAGGGTCTTAGGAGGCTGCGCTGGGAGCCAAGCAAGAGAGCAGATGTCAAAGGAGGGCAGGTGCTCCGAGAAGAGGAGGAAGCAGCCTTCGGAGCAGGCAAGTGGTTCGGGGCCAGGAGGTTGCCGGGGAGGACCACGTGCCGAGGGGAGCTGAAGGCCAAGGCCGGGCGGTGGGGACAGGGAGGCAGAGGCCCCTTTGTTCGCGGCGAACCCTCCACCTGGAGACGCCTGGCCGCGAGGCAGGGCCTGAAGGCCCGGTGGGCGCGCGAACCCCGCAACCGCTGCTCCCCCCGGCCCCCCGCAAGGCTTGCGGGTGAGGGGGATTCCGGTCTGGTGAGGCCGTCGACTGGGCTCTGACGGGGTTTGACTCGGAACGCTACTTTCACAGGCGGTCCTTTCCGGGAGCACAGCCCATGGACAAATGGACGGAGGGGTCTCTGCCCTTCCTCAGGGCGGTGCTGTACAGGTCCTGGTCCTTGAGGTGTACAAACAAGGCGCAGAGCCCTCCGACCTTGGCACTCAGTCCGAAGGGAGTCACTCGGGGGTGGGGTAGAGTGTGGTGGGGTGGGGGTGAGGTAGGGTAGGGTGGGGGTGGCGGTGGGGGTGCGGGGCGGCCAAGCGCTGCTGTGCAGAGTGGACAAAGCAGAGTGGATGGGGAACTCAGGGCGAGGCCCGCGCCCCAGCGGCGCACTTCTGAGCCTGGCCCTGTGACTGACTGACTGACTGACTGACTGACTGACTGGGAACCAGCGGGCCACAGCCGGCTCGCCACCCGCTGCCCGGTTGTCTGTGGGTCCCTGCGTGTGTTCCTCCTCGGGCCCTCCCTGAGGTTGGCTCCCCGCACAGGTGTTGTGTGTGGCCGGCCGCTCGCCATTGCCCAGTCCCACTGCATTTCCAGCTGGGGCGCTGGGCCTCTGTCAGGGTCTCTGGGGTGTCCGGTGGGGGGCGCGGGGGGCCGGGGTGTCTGCTCCCGTCTTCGCCCCTGGCTCTCTGGGCGCCCGGCTCGGCTCTGCTCGGCTAGGCTAGGCTAGGGTAGCGCGGGCGGCGGCAGCTGGGGATTCTCTGGGGATTCTCGGCCAGGCGAAGGGCTGGGTGGGGTGGCGGTGCGGGTGCCGGGTGCCCGGGGGTCGGGGGTCTTGGGGCTCGGCGAGGAGGGGCAGAGGCCAGGCCAGGCCGGGGCGGGGCTCCCGGTAGGTGGAGCCAGGTGCCCAGGGGCAGAGGTGGAGGCGGGACTCAGCCCCTGTCAGCCCCGCCTAGCCCACTCCACCCCGACCCGATCCGGCCCGGCCGAGGACCCGAGAGGGAGAGCCGGCCAGTCTCCCAGGACCCCCGCGCCGCCGCGGGGACCGAGTCAGGTCTGAGCGAGAAAGCCAGCCTGGAGTTGAGTTGAGGAGCGCTGGGCAGTGCTGGGGCGGGGCGAGGGAGGCCCCCTGGGAACACCCGCTGTGTTGGCCCCCTCCACCGCTGCCCTGCCCTCCCCTGCCCTCCCCTGCCCCTGGGCTGAAGGGTGGAAGCCCGCGCAGGCTCTTGAGGCGTTCCGGGGCAGCCTCCGCCGTCTACGGCCATACCACCCTGAACGCGCCCGATCTCGTCTGATCTCGGAAGCTAAGCAGGGTCGGGCCTGGTTAGTACTTGGATGGGAGACCGCCTGGGAATACCGGGTGCTGTAGGCTTTTGCGCCCCCTTCCCACACGCACTTTTCTTGCGTGGCCCGGAAACAGTGTCCGTGACCGCCTCAGGCCGTGACCCCCGGGCCCGCGGGGGTAGGGCGCAGGGGCAGCCCTGGGCTCCCGGTGTCCCTTCAGGCCTGCGGATGGCCTCCCGCCTCCCGCCTCCCGCCTCGCCTCCGGCGCCCAGCGCCCAGCGCCTGCAGTGAGCCACACTGGCCTGGCTCTCTCCAGGGACGCTAGGACACTCCAGGCGACCCGGCGGAGCCGAGCCTGGTCCAGGCCTCGACCAGTCCTGTGCACCCTGACCGACCCCCACCCCCCCCCACCACTCACACTCCCGGATGGGGGGTGGGGAGGCGCACACCTGCTTTTCCCCAGAACACAGGGCCCACCCGCAGGGGCCGCTCCCCACCCGTTCTTGCCACACCAGCAGAGCGTGGCCACCCAGGTCCTGGGAGTGAGAGAGTCCATCCAGCGTCTCTCCCTAGGTCCGTCCCTTGGCAACTCTGCCTCCCTTCCCAACGCCTTCCTCCTGAGGGTCCCAGCCCTGAGTCTGTCTCTTCACCCATCTCTCTCTCTTTCTCTCTCTCTCTCTCTATCTCTGTCTCTCTCTCTCTCTCTCTCTCTCTCTCTCACACACACACACACACACACACACACTCTGGAAGCAGATGTCTTTCTGTCTATCTCTCTGCTCATCCATCTCTCCTTCACCTTTGTGACTCTACTGGCCTGTGAGGAGGCCTCCTGTCTCCATCTCCCACTCAGTGTGTCTCTTTCCTTGGCCCTTCTGTCTGTCACCCTGTCTCTCTCGCTCTCTCTCTCTCTCTCTCTCTCTCTCTCACAAACACACACACACAGACACACACTCACTCCTCTCTTCCCCCCTCCCACCCCAGCCACCTCACTCTGGGCTGCAAGTCACCCAGTCCATGGCAGCCTCGAGACTGGGCGGTCACAGGTTCTCTCATCTCCCATCTAACTTCCCGTGGATGTAAGAGTGGATTCCCACATCCCCCTTGAAGTGAGTGCACGTCTTCAGGGTGTGTGCAGGGCAGAGGCTGAGAGAAGGCCCAGGAGGCCACAGGGTCTTAGGAGGCTGCGCTGGGAGCCAAGCAAGAGAGCAGATGTCAAAGGAGGGCAGGTGCTCCGAGAAGAGGAGGAAGCAGCCTTCGGAGCAGGCAAGTGGTTCGGGGCCAGGAGGTTGCCGGGGAGGACCACGTGCCGAGGGGAGCTGAAGGCCAAGGCCGGGCGGTGGGGACAGGGAGGCAGAGGCCCCTTTGTTCGCGGCGAACCCTCCACCTGGAGACGCCTGGCCGCGAGGCAGGGCCTGAAGGCCCGGTGGGCGCGCGACCCCCCGCAACCGCTGCTCCCCCCCGCCCCCCGCAAGGCTTGCGGGTGAGGGGGCTTCCGGTCTGGTGAGGCCGTCGACTGGGCTCTGACGGGGTTTGACTCGGAACGCTACTTTCACAGGCGGTCCTTTCCGGGAGCACAGCCCATGGACAAATGGACGGAGGGGTCTGTGCCCTTCCTCAGGGCGGTGCTGTACAGGTCCTGGTCCTTGAGGTGTACAAACAAGGCGCAGAGCCCTCCGACCTTGGCACTCAGTCCGAAGGGAGTCACTCGGGGGTGGGGTAGAGTGTGGTGGGGTGGGGGTGAGGTAGGGTAGGGTGGGGGTGGCGGTGGGGGTGCGGGGCGGCCAAGCGCTGCTGTGCAGAGTGGACAAAGCAGAGTGGATGGGGAACTCAGGGCGAGGCCCGCGCCCCAGCGGCGCACTTCTGAGCCTGGCCCTGTGACTGACTGACTGACTGACTGACTGACTGACTGGGAACCAGCGGGCCACAGCCGGCTCGCCACCCGCTGCCCGGTTGTCTGTGGGTCCCTGCGTGTGTTCCTCCTCGGGCCCTCCCTGAGGTTGGCTCCCCGCACAGGTGTTGTGTGTGGCCGGCCGCTCGCCATTGCCCAGTCCCACTGCATTTCCAGCTGGGGCGCTGGGCCTCTGTCAGGGTCTCTGGGGTGTCCGGTGGGGGGCGCGGGGGGCCGGGGTGTCTGCTCCCGTCTTCGCCCCTGGCTCTCTGGGCGCCCGGCTCGGCTCTGCTCGGCTAGGCTAGGCTAGGGTAGCGCGGGCGGCGGCAGCTGGGGATTCTCTGGGGATTCTCGGCCAGGCGAAGGGCTGGGTGGGGTGGCGGTGCGGGTGCCGGGTGCCCGGGGGTCGGGGGTCTTGGGGCTCGGCGAGGAGGGGCAGAGGCCAGGCCAGGCCGGGGCGGGGCTCCCGGTAGGTGGAGCCAGGTGCCCAGGGGCAGAGGTGGAGGCGGGACTCAGCCCCTGTCAGCCCCGCCTAGCCCACTCCACCCCGACCCGATCCGGCCCGGCCGAGGACCCGAGAGGGAGAGCCGGCCAGTCTCCCAGGACCCCCGCGCCGCCGCGGGGACCGAGTCAGGTCGGAGCGAGAAAGCCAGCCTGGAGTTGAGTTGAGGAGCGCTGGGCAGTGCTGGGGCGGGGCGAGGGAGGCCCCCTGGGAACACCCGCTGTGTTGGCCCCCTCCACCGCTGCCCTGCCCTCCCCTGCCCTCCCCTGCCCCTGGGCTGAAGGGTGGAAGCCGGCGCAGGCTCTTGAGGCGTTCCGGGGCAGCCTCCGCCGTCTACGGCCATACCACCCTGAACGCGCCCGATCTCGTCTGATCTCGGAAGCTAAGCAGGGTCGGGCCTGGTTAGTACTTGGATGGGAGACCGCCTGGGAATACCGGGTGCTGTAGGCTTTTGCGCCCCCTTCCCACACGCACTTTTCTTGCGTGGCCCGGAAACAGTGTCCGTGACCGCCTCAGGCCGTGACCCCCGGGCCCGCGGGGGTAGGGCGCAGGGGCAGCCCTGGGCTCCCGGTGTCCCTTCAGGCCTGCGGCTGGCCTCCCGCCTCCCGCCTCGCCTCCGGCGCCCAGCGCCCAGCGCCTGCAGTGAGCCACACTGGCCTGGCTCTCTCCAGGGACGCTAGGACACTCCAGGCGACCCGGCGGAGCCGAGCCTGGTCCAGGCCTCGACCAGTCCTGTGCACCCTGACCGACCCCCACCCCCCCCACCACTCACACTCCCGGATGGGGGGTGGGGAGGCGCACACCTGCTTTTCCCCAGAACACAGGGCCCACCCGCAGGGGCCGCTCCCCACCCGTTCTTGCCACACCAGCAGAGCGTGGCCACCCAGGTCCTGGGAGTGAGAGAGTCCATCCAGCGTCTCTCCCTAGGTCCGTCCCTTGGCAACTCTGCCTCCCTTCCCAACGCCTTCCTCCTGAGGGTCCCAGCCCTGAGTCTGTCTCTTCACCCATCTCTCTCTCTTTCTCTCTCTCTCTCTCTATCTCTGTCTCTCTCTCTCTCTCTCTCTCTCTCTCACACACACACACACACACACACTCTGGAAGCAGATGTCTTTCTGTCTATCTCTCTGCTCATCCATCTCTCCTTCACCTTTGTGACTCTACTGGCCTGTGAGGAGGCCTCCTGTCTCCATCTCCCACTCAGTGTGTCTCTTTCCTTGGCCCTTCTGTGTGTCACCCTGTCTCTCTCGCTCTCTCTCTCTCTCTCTCTTTCTCTCTCTCTCACAAACACACACACACAGACACACACTCACTCCTCTCTTCCCCCCTCCCACCCCAGCCACCTCACTCTGGGCTGCAAGTCACCCAGTCCATGGCAGCCTCGAGACTGGGCGGTCACAGGTTCTCTCATCTCCCATCTAACTTCCCGTGGATGTAAGAGTGGATTCCCACATCCCCCTTGAAGTGAGTGCACGTCTTCAGGGTGTGTGCAGGGCAGAGGCTGAGAGAAGGCCCAGGAGGCCACAGGGTCTTAGGAGGCTGCGCTGGGAGCCAAGCAAGAGAGCAGATGTCAAAGGAGGGCAGGTGCTCCGAGAAGAGGAGGAAGCAGCCTTCGGAGCAGGCAAGTGGTTCGGGGCCAGGAGGTTGCCGGGGAGGACCACGTGCCGAGGGGAGCTGAAGGCCAAGGCCGGGCGGTGGGGACAGGGAGGCAGAGGCCCCTTTGTTCGCGGCGAACCCTCCACCTGGAGACGCCTGGCCGCGAGGCAGGGCCTGAAGGCCCGGTGGGCGCGCGACCCCCCGCAACCGCTGCTCCCCCCCGCCCCCCGCAAGGCTTGCGGGTGAGGGGGCTTCCGGTCTGGTGAGGCCGTCGACTGGGCTCTGACGGGGTTTGACTCGGAACGCTACTTTCACAGGCGGTCCTTTCCGGGAGCACAGCCCATGGACAAATGGACGGAGGGGTCTGTGCCCTTCCTCAGGGCGGTGCTGTACAGGTCCTGGTCCTTGAGGTGTACAAACAAGGCGCAGAGCCCTCCGACCTTGGCACTCAGTCCGAAGGGAGTCACTCGGGGGTGGGGTAGAGTGTGGTGGGGTGGGGGTGAGGTAGGGTAGGGTGGGGGTGGCGGTGGGGGTGCGGGGCGGCCAAGCGCTGCTGTGCAGAGTGGACAAAGCAGAGTGGATGGGGAACTCAGGGCGAGGCCCGCGCCCCAGCGGCGCACTTCTGAGCCTGGCCCTGTGACTGACTGACTGACTGACTGACTGACTGGGAACCAGCGGGCCACAGCCGGCTCGCCACCCGCTGCCCGGTTGTCTGTGGGTCCCTGCGTGTGTTCCTCCTCGGGCCCTCCCTGAGGTTGGCTCCCCGCACAGGTGTTGTGTGTGGCCGGCCGCTCGCCATTGCCCAGTCCCACTGCATTTCCAGCTGGGGCGCTGGGCCTCTGTCAGGGTCTCTGGGGTGTCCGGTGGGGGGCGCGGGGGGCCGGGGTGTCTGCTCCCGTCTTCGCCCCTGGCTCTCTGGGCGCCCGGCTCGGCTCTGCTCGGCTAGGCTAGGCTAGGGTAGCGCGGGCGGCGGCAGCTGGGGATTCTCTGGGGATTCTCGGCCAGGCGAAGGGCTGGGTGGGGTGGCGGTGCGGGTGCCGGGTGCCCGGGGGTCGGGGGTCTTGGGGCTCGGCGAGGAGGGGCAGAGGCCAGGCCAGGCCGGGGCGGGGCTCCCGGTAGGTGGAGCCAGGTGCCCAGGGGCAGAGGTGGAGGCGGGACTCAGCCCCTGTCAGCCCCGCCTAGCCCACTCCACCCCGACCCGATCCGGCCCGGCCGAGGACCCGAGAGGGAGAGCCGGCCAGTCTCCCAGGACCCCCGCGCCGCCGCGGGGACCGAGTCAGGTCGGAGCGAGAAAGCCAGCCTGGAGTTGAGTTGAGGAGCGCTGGGCAGTGCTGGGGCGGGGCGAGGGAGGCCCCCTGGGAACACCCGCTGTGTTGGCCCCCTCCACCGCTGCCCTGCCCTCCCCTGCCATCCCCTGCCCCTGGGCTGAAGGGTGGAAGCCGGCGCAGGCTCTTGAGGCGTTCCGGGGCAGCCTCCGCCGTCTACGGCCATACCACCCTGAACGCGCCCGATCTCGGAAGCTAAGCAGGGTCGGGCCTGGTTAGTACTTGGATGGGAGACCGCCTGGGAATACCGCGTGCTGTAGGCTTTTGCGCCCCCTTCCCACACGCACTTTTCTTGCGTGGCCCGGAAACAGTGTCCGTGACCGCCTCAGGCCGTGACCCCCGGGCCCGCGGGGGTAGGGCGCAGGGGCAGCCCTGGGCTCCCGGTGTCCCTTCAGGCCTGCGGATGGCCTCCCGCCTCCCGCCTCCCGCCTCGCCTCCGGCGCCCAGCGCCCAGCGCCTGCAGTGAGCCACACTGGCCTGGCTCTCTCCAGGGACGCTAGGACACTCCAGGCGACCCGGCGGAGCCGAGCCTGGTCCAGGCCTCGACCAGTCCTGTGCACCCTGACCGACCCCCACCCCCCCCACCACTCACACTCCCGGATGGGGGGTGGGGAGGCGCACACCTGCTTTTCCCCAGAACACAGGGCCCACCCGCAGGGGCCGCTCCCCACCCGTTCTTGCCACACCAGCAGAGCGTGGCCACCCAGGTCCTGGGAGTGAGAGAGTCCATCCAGCGTCTCTCCCTAGGTCCGTCCCTTGGCAACTCTGCCTCCCTTCCCAACGCCTTCCTCCTGAGGGTCCCAGCCCTGAGTCTGTCTCTTCACCCATCTCTCTCTCTTTCTCTCTCTCTCTCTCTATCTCTGTCTCTCTCTCTCTCTCTCTCTCTCACACACACACACACACACACACTCTGGAAGCAGATGTCTTTCTGTCTATCTCTCTGCTCATCCATCTCTCCTTCACCTTTGTGACTCTACTGGCCTGTGAGGAGGCCTCCTGTCTCCATCTCCCACTCAGTGTGTCTCTTTCCTTGGCCCTTCTGTCTGTCACCCTGTCTCTCTCGCTCTCTCTCTCTCTCTCTCTTTCTCTCTCTCTCACAAACACACACACACAGACACACACTCACTCCTCTCTTCCCCCCTCCCACCCCAGCCACCTCACTCTGGGCTGCAAGTCACCCAGTCCATGGCAGCCTCGAGACTGGGCGGTCACAGGTTCTCTCATCTCCCATCTAACTTCCCGTGGATGTAAGAGTGGATTCCCACATCCCCCTTGAAGTGAGTGCACGTCTTCAGGGTGTGTGCAGGGCAGAGGCTGAGAGAAGGCCCAGGAGGCCACAGGGTCTTAGGAGGCTGCGCTGGGAGCCAAGCAAGAGAGCAGATGTCAAAGGAGGGCAGGTGCTCCGAGAAGAGGAGGAAGCAGCCTTCGGAGCAGGCAAGTGGTTCGGGGCCAGGAGGTTGCCGGGGAGGACCACGTGCCGAGGGGAGCTGAAGGCCAAGGCCGGGCGGTGGGGACAGGGAGGCAGAGGCCCCTTTGTTCGCGGCGAACCCTCCACCTGGAGACGCCTGGCCGCGAGGCAGGGCCTGAAGGCCCGGTGGGCGCGCGACCCCCCGCAACCGCTGCTCCCCCCCGCCCCCCGCAAGGCTTGCGGGTGAGGGGGCTTCCGGTCTGGTGAGGCCGTCGACTGGGCTCTGACGGGGTTTGACTCGGAACGCTACTTTCACAGGCGGTCCTTTCCGGGAGCACAGCCCATGGACAAATGGACGGAGGGGTCTGTGCCCTTCCTCAGGGCGGTGCTGTACAGGTCCTGGTCCTTGAGGTGTACAAACAAGGCGCAGAGCCCTCCGACCTTGGCACTCAGTCCGAAGGGAGTCACTCGGGGGTGGGGTAGAGTGTGGTGGGGTGGGGGTGAGGTAGGGTAGGGTGGGGGTGGCGGTGGGGGTGCGGGGCGGCCAAGCGCTGCTGTGCAGAGTGGACAAAGCAGAGTGGATGGGGAACTCAGGGCGAGGCCCGCGCCCCAGCGGCGCACTTCTGAGCCTGGCCCTGTGACTGACTGACTGACTGACTGACTGACTGACTGGGAACCAGCGGGCCACAGCCGGCTCGCCACCCGCTGCCCGGTTGTCTGTGGGTCCCTGCGTGTGTTCCTCCTCGGGCCCTCCCTGAGGGTGGCTCCCCGCACAGGTGTTGTGTGTGGCCGGCCGCTCGCCATTGCCCAGTCCCACTGCATTTCCAGCTGGGGCGCTGGGCCTCTGTCAGGGTCTCTGGGGTGTCCGGTGGGGGGCGCGGGGGGCCGGGGTGTCTGCTCCCGTCTTCGCCCCTGGCTCTCTGGGCGCCCGGCTCGGCTCTGCTCGGCTAGGCTAGGCTAGGGTAGCGCGGGCGGCGGCAGCTGGGGATTCTCTGGGGATTCTCGGCCAGGCGAAGGGCTGGGTGGGGTGGCGGTGCGGGTGCCGGGTGCCCGGGGGTCGGGGGTCTTGGGGCTCGGCGAGGAGGGGCAGAGGCCAGGCCAGGCCGGGGCGGGGCTCCCGGTAGGTGGAGCCAGGTGCCCAGGGGCAGAGGTGGAGGCGGGACTCAGCCCCTGTCAGCCCCGCCTAGCCCACTCCACCCCGACCCGATCCGGCACGGCCGAGGACCCGAGAGGGAGAGCCGGCCAGTCTCCCAGGACCCCCGCGCCGCCGCGGGGACCGAGTCAGGTCGGAGCGAGAAAGCCAGCCTGGAGTTGAGTTGAGGAGCGCTGGGCAGTGCTGGGGCGGGGCGAGGGAGGCCCCCTGGGAACACCCGCTGTGTTGGCCCCCTCCACCGCTGCCCTGCCCTCCCCTGCCCTCCCCTGCCCCTGGGCTGAAGGGTGGAAGCCGGTGCAGGCTCTTGAGGCGTTCCGGGGCAGCCTCCCTCGTCTACGGCCATACCACCCTGAACGCGCCCGATCTCGTCTGATCTTGGAAGCTAAGCAGGGTCGGGCCTGGTTAGTACTTGGATGGGAGACCGCCTGGGAATACCGGGTGCTGTAGGCTTTTGCGCCCCCTTCCCACACGCACTTTTCTTGCGTGGTCCGGAAACAGTGTCCGTGACCGCCTCAGGCCGTGACCCCCGGGCCCGCGGGGGTAGGGCGCAGGGGCAGCCCTGGGCTCCCGGTGTCCCTTCAGGCCTGCGGCTGGCCTCCCGCCTCCCGCCTCCCGCCTCGCCTCCGGCGCCCAGCGCCCAGCGCCTGCAGTGAGCCACACTGGCCTGGCTCTCTCCAGGGACGCTAGGACACTCCAGGCGACCCGGCGGAGCCGAGCCTGGTCCAGGCCTCGACCAGTCCTGTGCACCCTGACCGACCCCCACCCCCCCCACCACTCACACTCCCGGATGGGGGGTGGGGAGGCGCACACCTGCTTTTCCCCAGAACACAGGGCCCACCCGCAGGGGCCGCTCCCCACCCGTTCTTGCCACACCAGCAGAGCGTGGCCACCCAGGTCCTGGGAGTGAGAGAGTCCATCCAGCGTCTCTCCCTAGGTCCGTCCCTTGGCAACTCTGCCTCCCTTCCCAACGCCTTCCTCCTGAGGGTCCCAGCCCTGAGTCTGTCTCTTCACCCATCTCTCTCTCTTTCTCTCTCTCTCTCTCTATCTCTGTCTCTCTCTCTCTCTCTCTCTCTCACACACACACACACACACACACTCTGGAAGCAGATGTCTTTCTGTCTATCTCTCTGCTCATCCATCTCTCCTTCACCTTTGTGACTCTACTGGCCTGTGAGGAGGCCTCCTGTCTCCATCTCCCACTCAGTGTGTCTCTTTCCTTGGCCCTTCTGTCTGTCACCCTGTCTCTCTCTCTCTCTCTCTCTCTCTCTCTTTCTCTCTCTCTCACAAACACACACACACAGACACACACTCACTCCTCTCTTCCCCCCTCCCACCCCAGCCACCTCACTCTGGGCTGCAAGTCACCCAGTCCATGGCAGCCTCGAGACTGGGCGGTCACAGGTTCTCTCATCTCCCATCTAACTTCCCGTGGATGTAAGAGTGGATTCCCACATCCCCCTTGAAGTGAGTGCACGTCTTCAGGGTGTGTGCAGGGCAGAGGCTGAGAGAAGGCCCAGGAGGCCACAGGGTCTTAGGAGGCTGCGCTGGGAGCCAAGCAAGAGAGCAGATGTCAAAGGAGGGCAGGTGCTCCGAGAAGAGGAGGAAGCAGCCTTCGGAGCAGGCAAGTGGTTCGGGGCCAGGAGGTTGCCGGGGAGGACCACGTGCCGAGGGGAGCTGAAGGCCAAGGCCGGGCGGTGGGGACAGGGAGGCAGAGGCCCCTTTGTTCGCGGCGAACCCTCCACCTGGAGACGCCTGGCCGCGAGGCAGGGCCTGAAGGCCCGGTGGGCGCGCGACCCCCCGCAACCGCTGCTCCCCCCCGCCCCCCGCAAGGCTTGCGGGTGAGGGGGCTTCCGGTCTGGTGAGGCCGTCGACTGGGCTCTGACGGGGTTTGACTCGGAACGCTACTTTCACAGGCGGTCCTTTCCGGGAGCACAGCCCATGGACAAATGGACGGAGGGGTCTGTGCCCTTCCTCAGGGCGGTGCTGTACAGGTCCTGGTCCTTGAGGTGTACAAACAAGGCGCAGAGCCCTCCGACCTTGGCACTCAGTCCGAAGGGAGTCACTCGGGGGTGGGGTAGAGTGTGGTGGGGTGGGGGTGAGGTAGGGTAGGGTGGGGGTGGCGGTGGGGGTGCGGGGCGGCCAAGCGCTGCTGTGCAGAGTGGACAAAGCAGAGTGGATGGGGAACTCAGGGCGAGGCCCGCGCCCCAGCGGCGCACTTCTGAGCCTGGCCCTGTGACTGACTGACTGACTGACTGACTGACTGACTGGGAACCAGCGGGCCACAGCCGGCTCGCCACCCGCTGCCCGGTTGTCTGTGGGTCCCTGCGTGTGTTCCTCCTCGGGCCCTCCCTGAGGGTGGCTCCCCGCACAGGTGTTGTGTGTGGCCGGCCGCTCGCCATTGCCCAGTCCCACTGCATTTCCAGCTGGGGCGCTGGGCCTCTGTCAGGGTCTCTGGGGTGTCCGGTGGGGGGCGCGGGGGGCCGGGGTGTCTGCTCCCGTCTTCGCCCCTGGCTCTCTGGGCGCCCGGCTCGGCTCTGCTCGGCTAGGCTAGGCTAGGGTAGCGCGGGCGGCGGCAGCTGGGGATTCTCTGGGGATTCTCGGCCAGGCGAAGGGCTGGGTGGGGTGGCGGTGCGGGTGCCGGGTGCCCGGGGGTCGGGGGTCTTGGGGCTCGGCGAGGAGGGGCAGAGGCCAGGCCAGGCCGGGGCGGGGCTCCCGGTAGGTGGAGCCAGGTGCCCAGGGGCAGAGGTGGAGGCGGGACTCAGCCCCTGTCAGCCCCGCCTAGCCCACTCCACCCCGACCCGATCCGGCCCGGCCGAGGACCCGAGAGGGAGAGCCGGCCAGTCTCCCAGGACCCCCGCGCCGCCGCGGGGACCGAGTCAGGTCGGAGCGAGAAAGCCAGCCTGGAGTTGAGTTGAGGAGCGCTGGGCAGTGCTGGGGCGGGGCGAGGGAGGCCCCCTGGGAACACCCGCTGTGTTGGCCCCCTCCACCGCTGCCCTGCCCTCCCCTGCCCTCCCCTGCCCCTGGGCTGAAGGGTGGAAGCCGGTGCAGGCTCTTGAGGCGTTCCGGGGCAGCCTCCCCCGTCTACGGCCATACCACCCTGAACGCGCCCGATCTCGTCTGATCTCGGAAGCTAAGCAGGGTCGGGCCTGGTTAGTACTTGGATGGGAGACCGCCTGGGAATACCGGGTGCTGTAGGCTTTTGCGCCCCCTTCCCACACGCACTTTTCTTGCGTGGTCCGGAAACAGTGTCCGTGACCGCCTCAGGCCGTGACCCCCGGGCCCGCGGGGGTAGGGCGCAGGGGCAGCCCTGGGCTCCCGGTGTCCCTTCAGGCCTGCGGCTGGCCTCCCGCCTCCCGCCTCCCGCCTCGCCTCCGGCGCCCAGCGCCCAGCGCCTGCAGTGAGCCACACTGGCCTGGCTCTCTCCAGGGACGCTAGGACACTCCAGGCGACCCGGCGGAGCCGAGCCTGGTCCAGGCCTCGACCAGTCCTGTGCACCCTGACCGACCCCCACCCCCCCCCACCACTCACACTCCCGGATGGGGGGTGGGGAGGCGCACACCTGCTTTTCCCCAGAACACAGGGCCCACCCGCAGGGGCCGCTCCCCACCCGTTCTTGCCACACCAGCAGAGCGTGGCCACCCAGGTCCTGGGAGTGAGAGAGTCCATCCAGCGTCTCTCCCTAGGTCCGTCCCTTGGCAACTCTGCCTCCCTTCCCAACGCCTTCCTCCTGAGGGTCCCAGCCCTGAGTCTGTCTCTTCACCCATCTCTCTCTCTCTCTCTCTCTCTCTCTCTCACACACACACACACACACACACACACACTCTGGAAGCAGATGTCTTTCTGTCTATCTCTCTGCTCATCCATCTCTCCTTCACCTTTGTGACTCTACTGGCCTGTGAGGAGGCCTCCTGTCTCCATCTCCCACTCAGTGTGTCTCTTTCCTTGGCCCTTCTGTCTGTCACCCTGTCTCTCTCGCGCTCTCTATCTCTCTCTCTCTCTCTCTCTCTCTCTCTCACAAACACACACACACAGACACACACTCACTCCTCTCTTCCCCCCTCCCACCCCAGCCACCTCACTCTGGGCTGCAAGTCACCCAGTCCATGGCAGCCTCGAGACTGGGCGGTCACAGGTTCTCTCATCTCCCATCTAACTTCCCGTGGATGTAAGAGTGGATTCCCACATCCCCCTTGAAGTGAGTGCACGTCTTCAGGGTGTGTGCAGGGCAGAGGCTGAGAGAAGGCCCAGGAGGCCACAGGGTCTTAGGAGGCTGCGCTGGGAGCCAAGCAAGAGAGCAGATGTCAAAGGAGGGCAGGTGCTCCGAGAAGAGGAGGAAGCAGCCTTCGGAGCAGGCAAGTGGTTCGGGGCCAGGAGGTTGCCGGGGAGGACCACGTGCCGAGGGGAGCTGAAGGCCAAGGCCGGGCGGTGGGGACAGGGAGGCAGAGGCCCCTTTGTTCGCGGCGAACCCTCCACCTGGAGACGCCTGGCCGCGAGGCAGGGCCTGAAGGCCCGGTGGGCGCGCGACCCCCCGCAACCGCTGCTCCCCCCCGCCCCCCGCAAGGCTTGCGGGTGAGGGGGCTTCCGGTCTGGTGAGGCCGTCGACTGGGCTCTGACGGGGTTTGACTCGGAACGCTACTTTCACAGGCGGTCCTTTCCGGGAGCACAGCCCATGGACAAATGGACGGAGGGGTCTGTGCCCTTCCTCAGGGCGGTGCTGTACAGGTCCTGGTCCTTGAGGTGTACAAACAAGGCGCAGAGCCCTCCGACCTTGGCACTCAGTCCGAAGGGAGTCACTCGGGGGTGGGGTAGAGTGTGGTGGGGTGGGGGTGAGGTAGGGTAGGGTGGGGGTGGCGGTGGGGGTGCGGGGCGGCCAAGCGCTGCTGTGCAGAGTGGACAAAGCAGAGTGGATGGGGAACTCAGGGCGAGGCCCGCGCCCCAGCGGCGCACTTCTGAGCCTGGCCCTGTGACTGACTGACTGACTGACTGACTGACTGACTGACTGGGAACCAGCGGGCCACAGCCGGCTCGCCACCCGCTGCCCGGTTGTCTGTGGGTCCCTGCGTGTGTTCCTCCTCGGGCCCTCCCTGAGGGTGGCTCCCCGCACAGGTGTTGTGTGTGGCCGGCCGCTCGCCATTGCCCAGTCCCACTGCATTTCCAGCTGGGGCGCTGGGCCTCTGTCAGGGTCTCTGGGGTGTCCGGTGGGGGGCGCGGGGGGCCGGGGTGTCTGCTCCCGTCTTCGCCCCTGGCTCTCTGGGCGCCCGGCTCGGCTCTGCTCGGCTAGGCTAGGCTAGGGTAGCGCGGGCGGCGGCAGCTGGGGATTCTCTGGGGATTCTCGGCCAGGCGAAGGGCTGGGTGGGGTGGCGGTGCGGGTGCCGGGTGCCCGGGGGTCGGGGGTCTTGGGGCTCGGCGAGGAGGGGCAGAGGCCAGGCCAGGCCGGGGCGGGGCTCCCGGTAGGTGGAGCCAGGTGCCCAGGGGCAGAGGTGGAGGCGGGACTCAGCCCCTGTCAGCCCCGCCTAGCCCACTCCACCCCGACCCGATCCGGCCCGGCCGAGGACCCGAGAGGGAGAGCCGGCCAGTCTCCCAGGACCCCCGCGCCGCCGCGGGGACCGAGTCAGGTCGGAGCGAGAAAGCCAGCCTGGAGTTGAGTTGAGGAGCGCTGGGCAGTGCTGGGGCGGGGCGAGGGAGGCCCCCTGGGAACACCCGCTGTGTTGGCCCCCTCCACCGCTGCCCTGCCCTCCCCTGCCCTCCCCTGCCCCTGGGCTGAAGGGTGGAAGCCGGCGCAGGCTCTTGAGGCGTTCCGGGGCAGCCTCCGCCGTCTACGGCCATACCACCCTGAACGCGCCCGATCTCGTCTGATCTCGGAAGCTAAGCAGGGTCGGGCCTGGTTAGTACTTGGATGGGAGACCGCCTGGGAATACCGGGTGCTGTAGGCTTTTGCGCCCCCTTCCCACACGCACTTTTCTTGCGTGGCCCGGAAACAGTGTCCGTGACCGCCTCAGGCCGTGACCCCCGGGCCCGCGGGGGTAGGGCGCAGGGGCAGCCCTGGGCTCCCGGTGTCCCTTCAGGCCTGCGGCTGGCCTCCCGCCTCCCGCCTCCCGCCTCGCCTCCGGCGCCCAGCGCCCAGCGCCTGCAGTGAGCCACACTGGCCTGGCTCTCTCCAGGGACGCTAGGACACTCCAGGCGACCCGGCGGAGCCGAGCCTGGTCCAGGCCTCGACCAGTCCTGTGCACCCTGACCGACCCCCACCCCCCCCCACCACTCACACTCCCGGATGGGGGGTGGGGAGGCGCACACCTGCTTTTCCCCAGAACACAGGGCCCACCCGCAGGGGCCGCTCCCCACCCGTTCTTGCCACACCAGCAGAGCGTGGCCACCCAGGTCCTGGGAGTGAGAGAGTCCATCCAGCGTCTCTCCCTAGGTCCGTCCCTTGGCAACTCTGCCTCCCTTCCCAACGCCTTCCTCCTGAGGGTCCCAGCCCTGAGTCTGTCTCTTCACCCATCTCTCTCTCTCTCTCTCTCTCTCTCTCTATCTCTGTCTCTCTCTCTCTCTCTCTCTCTCTCTCTCTCACACACACACACACACACACACACACTCTGGAAGCAGATGTCTTTCTGTCTATCTCTCTGCTCATCCATCTCTCCTTCACCTTTGTGACTCTACTGGCCTGTGAGGAGGCCTCCTGTCTCCATCTCCCACTCAGTGTGTCTCTTTCCTTGGCCCTTCTGTCTGTCACCCTGTCTCTCTCGCGCTCTCTATCTCTCTCTCTCTCTCTCTCTCTCTCTCTCACAAACACACACACACAGACACACACTCACTCCTCTCTTCCCCCCTCCCACCCCAGCCACCTCACTCTGGGCTGCAAGTCACCCAGTCCATGGCAGCCTCGAGACTGGGCGGTCACAGGTTCTCTCATCTCCCATCTAACTTCCCGTGGATGTAAGAGTGGATTCCCACATCCCCCTTGAAGTGAGTGCACGTCTTCAGGGTGTGTGCAGGGCAGAGGCTGAGAGAAGGCCCAGGAGGCCACAGGGTCTTAGGAGGCTGCGCTGGGAGCCAAGCAAGAGAGCAGATGTCAAAGGAGGGCAGGTGCTCCGAGAAGAGGAGGAAGCAGCCTTCGGAGCAGGCAAGTGGTTCGGGGCCAGGGGGTTGCCGGGGAGGACCACGTGCCGAGGGGAGCTGAAGGCCAAGGCCGGGCGGTGGGGACAGGGAGGCAGAGGCCCCTTTGTTCGCGGCGAACCCTCCACCTGGAGACGCCTGGCCGCGAGGCAGGGCCTGAAGGCCCGGTGGGCGCGCGACCCCCCGCAACCGCTGCTCCCCCCCGCCCCCCGCAAGGCTTGCGGGTGAGGGGGCTTCCGGTCTGGTGAGGCCGTCGACTGGGCTCTGACGGGGTTTGACTCGGAACGCTACTTTCACAGGCGGTCCTTTCCGGGAGCACAGCCCATGGACAAATGGACGGAGGGGTCTGTGCCCTTCCTCAGGGCGGTGCTGTACAGGTCCTGGTCCTTGAGGTGTACAAACAAGGCGCAGAGCCCTCCGACCTTGGCACTCAGTCCGAAGGGAGTCACTCGGGGGTGGGGTAGAGTGTGGTGGGGTGGGGGTGAGGTAGGGTAGGGTGGGGGTGGCGGTGGGGGTGCGGGGCGGCCAAGCGCTGCTGTGCAGAGTGGACAAAGCAGAGTGGATGGGGAACTCAGGGCGAGGCCCGCGCCCCAGCGGCGCACTTCTGAGCCTGGCCCTGTGACTGACTGACTGACTGACTGACTGACTGGGAACCAGCGGGCCACAGCCGGCTCGCCACCCGCTGCCCTGTTGTCTGTGGGTCCCTGCGTGTGTTCCTCCTCGGGCCCTCCCTGAGGGTGGCTCCCCGCACAGGTGTTGTGTGTGGCCGGCCGCTCGCCATTGCCCAGTCCCACTGCATTTCCAGCTGGGGCGCTGGGCCTCTGTCAGGGTCTCTGGGGTGTCCGGTGGGGGGCGCGGGGGGCCGGGGTGTCTGCTCCCGTCTTCGCCCCTGGCTCTCTGGGCGCCCGGCTCGGCTCTGCTCGGCTAGGCTAGGCTAGGGTAGCGCGGGCGGCGGCAGCTGGGGATTCTCTGGGGATTCTCGGCCAGGCGAAGGGCTGGGTGGGGTGGCGGTGCGGGTGCCGGGTGCCCGGGGGTCGGGGGTCTTGGGGCTCGGCGAGGAGGGGCAGAGGCCAGGCCAGGCCGGGGCGGGGCTCCCGGTAGGTGGAGCCAGGTGCCCAGGGGCAGAGGTGGAGGCGGGACTCAGCCCCTGTCAGCCCCGCCTAGCCCACTCCACCCCGACCCGATCCGGCCCGGCCGAGGACCCGAGAGGGAGAGCCGGCCAGTCTCCCAGGACCCCCGCGCCGCCGCGGGGACCGAGTCAGGTCGGAGCGAGAAAGCCAGCCTGGAGTTGAGTTGAGGAGCGCTGGGCAGTGCTGGGGCGGGGCGAGGGAGGCCCCCTGGGAACACCCGCTGTGTTGGCCCCCTCCACCGCTGCCCTGCCCTCCCCTGCCCTCCCCTGCCCCTGGGCTGAAGGGTGGAAGCCGGCGCAGGCTCTTGAGGCGTTCCGGGGCAGCCTCCGCCGTCTACGGCCATACCACCCTGAACGCGCCCGATCTCGTCTGATCTCGGAAGCTAAGCAGGGTCGGGCCTGGTTAGTACTTGGATGGGAGACCGCCTGGGAATACCGGGTGCTGTAGGCTTTTGCGCCCCCTTCCCACACGCACTTTTCTTGCGTGGCCCGGAAACAGTGTCCGTGACCGCCTCAGGCCGTGACCCCCGGGCCCGCGGGGGTAGGGCGCAGGGGCAGCCCTGGGCTCCCGGTGTCCCTTCAGGCCTGCGGCTGGCCTCCCGCCTCCCGCCTCGCCTCCGGCGCCCAGCGCCCAGCGCCTGCAGTGAGCCACACTGGCCTGGCTCTCTCCAGGGACGCTAGGACACTCCAGGCGACCCGGCGGAGCCGAGCCTGGTCCAGGCCTCGACCAGTCCTGTGCACCCTGACCGACCCCCACCCCCCCCACCACTCACACTCCCGGATGGGGGGTGGGGAGGCGCACACCTGCTTTTCCCCAGAACACAGGGCCCACCCGCAGGGGCCGCTCCCCACCCGTTCTTGCCACACCAGCAGAGCGTGGCCACCCAGGTCCTGGGAGTGAGAGAGTCCATCCAGCGTCTCTCCCTAGGTCCGTCCCTTGGCAACTCTGCCTCCCTTCCCAACGCCTTCCTCCTGAGGGTCCCAGCCCTGAGTCTGTCTCTTCACCCATCTCTCTCTCTTTCTCTCTCTCTCTCTCTATCTCTGTCTCTCTCTCTCTCTCTCTCTCTCTCTCACACACACACACACACACACACTCTGGAAGCAGATGTCTTTCTGTCTATCTCTCTGCTCATCCATCTCTCCTTCACCTTTGTGACTCTACTGGCCTGTGAGGAGGCCTCCTGTCTCCATCTCCCACTCAGTGTGTCTCTTTCCTTGGCCCTTCTGTGTGTCACCCTGTCTCTCTCTCTCTCTCTCTCTCTCTCTCTTTCTCTCTCTCTCACAAACACACACACACAGACACACACTCACTCCTCTCTTCCCCCCTCCCACCCCAGCCACCTCACTCTGGGCTGCAAGTCACCCAGTCCATGGCAGCCTCGAGACTGGGCGGTCACAGGTTCTCTCATCTCCCATCTAACTTCCCGTGGATGTAAGAGTGGATTCCCACATCCCCCTTGAAGTGAGTGCACGTCTTCAGGGTGTGTGCAGGGCAGAGGCTGAGAGAAGGCCCAGGAGGCCACAGGGTCTTAGGAGGCTGCGCTGGGAGCCAAGCAAGAGAGCAGATGTCAAAGGAGGGCAGGTGCTCCGAGAAGAGGAGGAAGCAGCCTTCGGAGCAGGCAAGTGGTTCGGGGCCAGGAGGTTGCCGGGGAGGACCACGTGCCGAGGGGAGCTGAAGGCCAAGGCCGGGCGGTGGGGACAGGGAGGCAGAGGCCCCTTTGTTCGCGGCGAACCCTCCACCTGGAGACGCCTGGCCGCGAGGCAGGGCCTGAAGGCCCGGTGGGCGCGCGACCCCCCGCAACCGCTGCTCCCCCCCGCCCCCCGCAAGGCTTGCGGGTGAGGGGGCTTCCGGTCTGGTGAGGCCGTCGACTGGGCTCTGACGGGGTTTGACTCGGAACGCTACTTTCACAGGCGGTCCTTTCCGGGAGCACAGCCCATGGACAAATGGACGGAGGGGTCTGTGCCCTTCCTCAGGGCGGTGCTGTACAGGTCCTGGTCCTTGAGGTGTACAAACAAGGCGCAGAGCCCTCCGACCTTGGCACTCAGTCCGAAGGGAGTCACTCGGGGGTGGGGTAGAGTGTGGTGGGGTGGGGGTGAGGTAGGGTAGGGTGGGGGTGGCGGTGGGGGTGCGGGGCGGCCAAGCGCTGCTGTGCAGAGTGGACAAAGCAGAGTGGATGGGGAACTCAGGGCGAGGCCCGCGCCCCAGCGGCGCACTTCTGAGCCTGGCCCTGTGACTGACTGACTGACTGACTGACTGACTGGGAACCAGCGGGCCACAGCCGGCTCGCCACCCGCTGCCCGGTTGTCTGTGGGTCCCTGCGTGTGTTCCTCCTCGGGCCCTCCCTGAGGTTGGCTCCCCGCACAGGTGTTGTGTGTGGCCGGCCGCTCGCCATTGCCCAGTCCCACTGCATTTCCAGCTGGGGCGCTGGGCCTCTGTCAGGGTCTCTGGGGTGTCCGGTGGGGGGCGCGGGGGGCCGGGGTGTCTGCTCCCGTCTTCGCCCCTGGCTCTCTGGGCGCCCGGCTCGGCTCTGCTCGGCTAGGCTAGGCTAGGGTAGCGCGGGCGGCGGCAGCTGGGGATTCTCTGGGGATTCTCGGCCAGGCGAAGGGCTGGGTGGGGTGGCGGTGCGGGTGCCGGGTGCCCGGGGGTCGGGGGTCTTGGGGCTCGGCGAGGAGGGGCAGAGGCCAGGCCAGGCCGGGGCGGGGCTCCCGGTAGGTGGAGCCAGGTGCCCAGGGGCAGAGGTGGAGGCGGGACTCAGCCCCTGTCAGCCCCGCCTAGCCCACTCCACCCCGACCCGATCCGGCCCGGCCGAGGACCCGAGAGGGAGAGCCGGCCAGTCTCCCAGGACCCCCGCGCCGCCGCGGGGACCGAGTCAGGTCGGAGCGAGAAAGCCAGCCTGGAGTTGAGTTGAGGAGCGCTGGGCAGTGCTGGGGCGGGGCGAGGGAGGCCCCCTGGGAACACCCGCTGTGTTGGCCCCCTCCACCGCTGCCCTGCCCTCCCCTGCCATCCCCTGCCCCTGGGCTGAAGGGTGGAAGCCGGCGCAGGCTCTTGAGGCGTTCCGGGGCAGCCTCCGCCGTCTACGGCCATACCACCCTGAACGCGCCCGATCTCGGAAGCTAAGCAGGGTCGGGCCTGGTTAGTACTTGGATGGGAGACCGCCTGGGAATACCGCGTGCTGTAGGCTTTTGCGCCCCCTTCCCACACGCACTTTTCTTGCGTGGCCCGGAAACAGTGTCCGTGACCGCCTCAGGCCGTGACCCCCGGGCCCGCGGGGGTAGGGCGCAGGGGCAGCCCTGGGCTCCCGGTGTCCCTTCAGGCCTGCGGATGGCCTCCCGCCTCCCGCCTCCCGCCTCGCCTCCGGCGCCCAGCGCCCAGCGCCTGCAGTGAGCCACACTGGCCTGGCTCTCTCCAGGGACGCTAGGACACTCCAGGCGACCCGGCGGAGCCGAGCCTGGTCCAGGCCTCGACCAGTCCTGTGCACCCTGACCGACCCCCACCCCCCCCACCACTCACACTCCCGGATGGGGGGTGGGGAGGCGCACACCTGCTTTTCCCCAGAACACAGGGCCCACCCGCAGGGGCCGCTCCCCACCCGTTCTTGCCACACCAGCAGAGCGTGGCCACCCAGGTCCTGGGAGTGAGAGAGTCCATCCAGCGTCTCTCCCTAGGTCCGTCCCTTGGCAACTCTGCCTCCCTTCCCAACGCCTTCCTCCTGAGGGTCCCAGCCCTGAGTCTGTCTCTTCACCCATCTCTCTCTCTTTCTCTCTCTCTCTCTCTATCTCTGTCTCTCTCTCTCTCTCTCTCTCTCACACACACACACACACACACACTCTGGAAGCAGATGTCTTTCTGTCTATCTCTCTGCTCATCCATCTCTCCTTCACCTTTGTGACTCTACTGGCCTGTGAGGAGGCCTCCTGTCTCCATCTCCCACTCAGTGTGTCTCTTTCCTTGGCCCTTCTGTCTGTCACCCTGTCTCTCTCGCTCTCTCTCTCTCTCTCTCTTTCTCTCTCTCTCACAAACACACACACACAGACACACACTCACTCCTCTCTTCCCCCCTCCCACCCCAGCCACCTCACTCTGGGCTGCAAGTCACCCAGTCCATGGCAGCCTCGAGACTGGGCGGTCACAGGTTCTCTCATCTCCCATCTAACTTCCCGTGGATGTAAGAGTGGATTCCCACATCCCCCTTGAAGTGAGTGCACGTCTTCAGGGTGTGTGCAGGGCAGAGGCTGAGAGAAGGCCCAGGAGGCCACAGGGTCTTAGGAGGCTGCGCTGGGAGCCAAGCAAGAGAGCAGATGTCAAAGGAGGGCAGGTGCTCCGAGAAGAGGAGGAAGCAGCCTTCGGAGCAGGCAAGTGGTTCGGGGCCAGGAGGTTGCCGGGGAGGACCACGTGCCGAGGGGAGCTGAAGGCCAAGGCCGGGCGGTGGGGACAGGGAGGCAGAGGCCCCTTTGTTCGCGGCGAACCCTCCACCTGGAGACGCCTGGCCGCGAGGCAGGGCCTGAAGGCCCGGTGGGCGCGCGACCCCCCGCAACCGCTGCTCCCCCCCGCCCCCCGCAAGGCTTGCGGGTGAGGGGGCTTCCGGTCTGGTGAGGCCGTCGACTGGGCTCTGACGGGGTTTGACTCGGAACGCTACTTTCACAGGCGGTCCTTTCCGGGAGCACAGCCCATGGACAAATGGACGGAGGGGTCTGTGCCCTTCCTCAGGGCGGTGCTGTACAGGTCCTGGTCCTTGAGGTGTACAAACAAGGCGCAGAGCCCTCCGACCTTGGCACTCAGTCCGAAGGGAGTCACTCGGGGGTGGGGTAGAGTGTGGTGGGGTGGGGGTGAGGTAGGGTAGGGTGGGGGTGGCGGTGGGGGTGCGGGGCGGCCAAGCGCTGCTGTGCAGAGTGGACAAAGCAGAGTGGATGGGGAACTCAGGGCGAGGCCCGCGCCCCAGCGGCGCACTTCTGAGCCTGGCCCTGTGACTGACTGACTGACTGACTGACTGACTGACTGACTGACTGGGAACCAGCGGGCCACAGCCGGCTCGCCACCCGCTGCCCGGTTGTCTGTGGGTCCCTGCGTGTGTTCCTCCTCGGGCCCTCCCTGAGGGTGGCTCCCCGCACAGGTGTTGTGTGTGGCCGGCCGCTCGCCATTGCCCAGTCCCACTGCATTTCCAGCTGGGGCGCTGGGCCTCTGTCAGGGTCTCTGGGGTGTCCGGTGGGGGGCGCGGGGGGCCGGGGTGTCTGCTCCCGTCTTCGCCCCTGGCTCTCTGGGCGCCCGGCTCGGCTCTGCTCGGCTAGGCTAGGCTAGGGTAGCGCGGGCGGCGGCAGCTGGGGATTCTCTGGGGATTCTCGGCCAGGCGAAGGGCTGGGTGGGGTGGCGGTGCGGGTGCCGGGTGCCCGGGGGTCGGGGGTCTTGGGGCTCGGCGAGGAGGGGCAGAGGCCAGGCCAGGCCGGGGCGGGGCTCCCGGTAGGTGGAGCCAGGTGCCCAGGGGCAGAGGTGGAGGCGGGACTCAGCCCCTGTCAGCCCCGCCTAGCCCACTCCACCCCGACCCGATCCGGCCCGGCCGAGGACCCGAGAGGGAGAGCCGGCCAGTCTCCCAGGACCCCCGCGCCGCCGCGGGGACCGAGTCAGGTCGGAGCGAGAAAGCCAGCCTGGAGTTGAGTTGAGGAGCGCTGGGCAGTGCTGGGGCGGGGCGAGGGAGGCCCCCTGGGAACACCCGCTGTGTTGGCCCCCTCCACCGCTGCCCTGCCCTCCCCTGCCCTCCCCTGCCCCTGGGCTGAAGGGTGGAAGCCGGTGCAGGCTCTTGAGGCGTTCCGGGGCAGCCTCCCCCGTCTACGGCCATACCACCCTGAACGCGCCCGATCTCGTCTGATCTCGGAAGCTAAGCAGGGTCGGGCCTGGTTAGTACTTGGATGGGAGACCGCCTGGGAATACCGGGTGCTGTAGGCTTTTGCGCCCCCTTCCCACACGCACTTTTCTTGCGTGGTCCGGAAACAGTGTCCGTGACCGCCTCAGGCCGTGACCCCCGGGCCCGCGGGGGTAGGGCGCAGGGGCAGCCCTGGGCTCCCGGTGTCCCTTCAGGCCTGCGGCTGGCCTCCCGCCTCCCGCCTCCCGCCTCACCTCCGGCGCCCAGCGCCCAGCGCCTGCAGTGAGCCACACTGGCCTGGCTCTCTCCAGGGACGCTAGGACACTCCAGGCGACCCGGCGGAGCCGAGCCTGGTCCAGGCCTCGACCAGTCCTGTGCACCCTGACCGACCCCCACCCCCCCCCACCACTCACACTCCCGGATGGGGGGTGGGGAGGCGCACACCTGCTTTTCCCCAGAACACAGGGCCCACCCGCAGGGGCCGCTCCCCACCCGTTCTTGCCACACCAGCAGAGCGTGGCCACCCAGGTCCTGGGAGTGAGAGAGTCCATCCAGCGTCTCTCCCTAGGTCCGTCCCTTGGCAACTCTGCCTCCCTTCCCAACGCCTTCCTCCTGAGGGTCCCAGCCCTGAGTCTGTCTCTTCACCCATCTCTCTCTCTTTCTCTCTCTCTCTCTCTATCTCTGTCTCTCTCTCTCTCTCTCTCTCTCTCTCTCTCACACACACACACACACACACACTCTGGAAGCAGATGTCTTTCTGTCTATCTCTCTGCTCATCCATCTCTCCTTCACCTTTGTGACTCTACTGGCCTGTGAGGAGGCCTCCTGTCTCCATCTCCCACTCAGTGTGTCTCTTTCCTTGGCCCTTCTGTCTGTCACCCTGTCTCTCTCTCTCTCTCTCTCTCTCTCTCTTTCTCTCTCTCTCACAAACACACACACACAGACACACACTCACTCCTCTCTTCCCCCCTCCCACCCCAGCCACCTCACTCTGGGCTGCAAGTCACCCAGTCCATGGCAGCCTCGAGACTGGGCGGTCACAGGTTCTCTCATCTCCCATCTAACTTCCCGTGGATGTAAGAGTGGATTCCCACATCCCCCTTGAAGTGAGTGCACGTCTTCAGGGTGTGTGCAGGGCAGAGGCTGAGAGAAGGCCCAGGAGGCCACAGGGTCTTAGGAGGCTGCGCTGGGAGCCAAGCAAGAGAGCAGATGTCAAAGGAGGGCAGGTGCTCCGAGAAGAGGAGGAAGCAGCCTTCGGAGCAGGCAAGTGGTTCGGGGCCAGGAGGTTGCCGGGGAGGACCACGTGCCGAGGGGAGCTGAAGGCCAAGGCCGGGCGGTGGGGACAGGGAGGCAGAGGCCCCTTTGTTCGCGGCGAACCCTCCACCTGGAGACGCCTGGCCGCGAGGCAGGGCCTGAAGGCCCGGTGGGCGCGCGACCCCCCGCAACCGCTGCTCCCCCCCGCCCCCCGCAAGGCTTGCGGGTGAGGGGGCTTCCGGTCTGGTGAGGCCGTCGACTGGGCTCTGACGGGGTTTGACTCGGAACGCTACTTTCACAGGCGGTCCTTTCCGGGAGCACAGCCCATGGACAAATGGACGGAGGGGTCTGTGCCCTTCCTCAGGGCGGTGCTGTACAGGTCCTGGTCCTTGAGGTGTACAAACAAGGCGCAGAGCCCTCCGACCTTGGCACTCAGTCCGAAGGGAGTCACTCGGGGGTGGGGTAGAGTGTGGTGGGGTGGGGGTGAGGTAGGGTAGGGTGGGGGTGGCGGTGGGGGTGCGGGGCGGCCAAGCGCTGCTGTGCAGAGTGGACAAAGCAGAGTGGATGGGGAACTCAGGGCGAGGCCCGCGCCCCAGCGGCGCACTTCTGAGCCTGGCCCTGTGACTGACTGACTGACTGACTGACTGACTGACTGACTGACTGGGAACCAGCGGGCCACAGCCGGCTCGCCACCCGCTGCCCGGTTGTCTGTGGGTCCCTGCGTGTGTTCCTCCTCGGGCCCTCCCTGAGGGTGGCTCCCCGCACAGGTGTTGTGTGTGGCCGGCCGCTCGCCATTGCCCAGTCCCACTGCATTTCCAGCTGGGGCGCTGGGCCTCTGTCAGGGTCTCTGGGGTGTCCGGTGGGGGGCGCGGGGGGCCGGGGTGTCTGCTCCCGTCTTCGCCCCTGGCTCTCTGGGCGCCCGGCTCGGCTCTGCTCGGCTAGGCTAGGCTAGGGTAGCGCGGGCGGCGGCAGCTGGGGATTCTCTGGGGATTCTCGGCCAGGCGAAGGGCTGGGTGGGGTGGCGGTGCGGGTGCCGGGTGCCCGGGGGTCGGGGGTCTTGGGGCTCGGCGAGGAGGGGCAGAGGCCAGGCCAGGCCGGGGCGGGGCTCCCGGTAGGTGGAGCCAGGTGCCCAGGGGCAGAGGTGGAGGCGGGACTCAGCCCCTGTCAGCCCCGCCTAGCCCACTCCACCCCGACCCGATCCGGCCCGGCCGAGGACCCGAGAGGGAGAGCCGGCCAGTCTCCCAGGACCCCCGCGCCGCCGCGGGGACCGAGTCAGGTCGGAGCGAGAAAGCCAGCCTGGAGTTGAGTTGAGGAGCGCTGGGCAGTGCTGGGGCGGGGCGAGGGAGGCCCCCTGGGAACACCCGCTGTGTTGGCCCCCTCCACCGCTGCCCTGCCCTCCCCTGCCCTCCCCTGCCCCTGGGCTGAAGGGTGGAAGCCGGTGCAGGCTCTTGAGGCGTTCCGGGGCAGCCTCCCCCGTCTACGGCCATACCACCCTGAACGCGCCCGATCTCGTCTGATCTCGGAAGCTAAGCAGGGTCGGGCCTGGTTAGTACTTGGATGGGAGACCGCCTGGGAATACCGGGTGCTGTAGGCTTTTGCGCCCCCTTCCCACACGCACTTTTCTTGCGTGGCCCGGAAACAGTGTCCGTGACCGCCTCAGGCCGTGACCCCCGGGCCCGCGGGGGTAGGGCGCAGGGGCAGCCCTGGGCTCCCGGTGTCCCTTCAGGCCTGCGGCTGGCCTCCCGCCTCGCCTCCGGCGCCCAGCGCCCAGCGCCTGCAGTGAGCCACACTGGCCT
Source organism: Callospermophilus lateralis (assembly GCF_048772815.1). NCBI lineage: Eukaryota > Metazoa > Chordata > Mammalia > Rodentia > Sciuridae > Callospermophilus > Callospermophilus lateralis. The sequence goes on along the minus strand of NW_027514155.1, from coordinate 59,165 downwards.
GGCTCTCTCCAGGGACGCTAGGACACTCCAGGCGACCCGGCGGAGCCGAGCCTGGTCCAGGCCTCGACCAGTCCTGTGCACCCTGACCGACCCCCACCCCCCCCCACCACTCACACTCCCGGATGGGGGGTGGGGAGGCGCACACCTGCTTTTCCCCAGAACACAGGGCCCACCCGCAGGGGCCGCTCCCCACCCGTTCTTGCCACACCAGCAGAGCGTGGCCACCCAGGTCCTGGGAGTGAGAGAGTCCATCCAGCGTCTCTCCCTAGGTCCGTCCCTTGGCAACTCTGCCTCCCTTCCCAACGCCTTCCTCCTGAGGGTCCCAGCCCTGAGTCTGTCTCTTCACCCATCTCTCTCTCTTTCTCTCTCTCTCTCTCTATCTCTGTCTCTCTCTCTCTCTCTCTCTCTCTCTCTCTCACACACACACACACACACACACACACTCTGGAAGCAGATGTCTTTCTGTCTATCTCTCTGCTCATCCATCTCTCCTTCACCTTTGTGACTCTACTGGCCTGTGAGGAGGCCTCCTGTCTCCATCTCCCACTCAGTGTGTCTCTTTCCTTGGCCCTTCTGTCTGTCACCCTGTCTCTCTCGCTCTCTCTCTCTCTCTCTCTCTCTCTCTCACAAACACACACACACAGACACACACTCACTCCTCTCTTCCCCCCTCCCACCCCAGCCACCTCACTCTGGGCTGCAAGTCACCCAGTCCATGGCAGCCTCGAGACTGGGCGGTTACAGGTTCTCTCATCTCCCATCTAACTTCCCGTGGATGTAAGAGTGGATTCCCACATCCCCCTTGAAGTGAGTGCACGTCTTCAGGGTGTGTGCAGGGCAGAGGCTGAGAGAAGGCCCAGGAGGCCACAGGGTCTTAGGAGGCTGCGCTGGGAGCCAAGCAAGAGAGCAGATGTCAAAGGAGGGCAGGTGCTCCGAGAAGAGGAGGAAGCAGCCTTCGGAGCAGGCAAGTGGTTCGGGGCCAGGAGGTTGCCGGGGAGGACCACGTGCCGAGGGGAGCTGAAGGCCAAGGCCGGGCGGTGGGGACAGGGAGGCAGAGGCCCCTTTGTTCGCGGCGAACCCTCCACCTGGAGACGCCTGGCCGCGAGGCAGGGCCTGAAGGCCCGGTGGGCGCGCGACCCCCCGCAACCGCTGCTCCCCCCCGCCCCCCGCAAGGCTTGCGGGTGAGGGGGCTTCCGGTCTGGTGAGGCCGTCGACTGGGCTCTGACGGGGTTTGACTCGGAACGCTACTTTCACAGGCGGTCCTTTCCGGGAGCACAGCCCATGGACAAATGGACGGAGGGGTCTGTGCCCTTCCTCAGGGCGGTGCTGTACAGGTCCTGGTCCTTGAGGTGTACAAACAAGGCGCAGAGCCCTCCGACCTTGGCACTCAGTCCGAAGGGAGTCACTCGGGGGTGGGGTAGAGTGTGGTGGGGTGGGGGTGAGGTAGGGTAGGGTGGGGGTGGCGGTGGGGGTGCGGGGCGGCCAAGCGCTGCTGTGCAGAGTGGACAAAGCAGAGTGGATGGGGAACTCAGGGCGAGGCCCGCGCCCCAGCGGCGCACTTCTGAGCCTGGCCCTGTGACTGACTGACTGACTGACTGACTGACTGACTGACTGGGAACCAGCGGGCCACAGCCGGCTCGCCACCCGCTGCCCGGTTGTCTGTGGGTCCCTGCGTGTGTTCCTCCTCGGGCCCTCCCTGAGGGTGGCTCCCCGCACAGGTGTTGTGTGTGGCCGGCCACTCGCCATTGCCCAGTCCCACTGCATTTCCAGCTGGGGCGCTGGGCCTCTGTCAGGGTCTCTGGGGTGTCCGGTGGGGGGCGCGGGGGGCCGGGGTGTCTGCTCCCGTCTTCGCCCCTGGCTCTCTGGGCGCCCGGCTCGGCTCTGCTCGGCTAGGCTAGGCTAGGGTAGCGCGGGCGGCGGCAGCTGGGGATTCTCTGGGGATTCTCGGCCAGGCGAAGGGCTGGGTGGGGTGGCGGTGCGGTTGCCGGGTGCCCGGGGGTCGGGGGTCTTGGGGCTCGGCGAGGAGGGGCAGAGGCCAGGCCAGGCCGGGGCGGGGCTCCCGGTAGGTGGAGCCAGGTGCCCAGGGGCAGAGGTGGAGGCGGGACTCAGCCCCTGTCAGCCCCGCCTAGCCCACTCCACCCCGACCCGATCCGGCCCGGCCGAGGACCCGAGAGGGAGAGCCGGCCAGTCTCCCAGGACCCCCGCGCCGCCGCATGGACCGAGTCAGGTCGGAGCGAGAAAGCCAGCCTGGAGTTGAGTTGAGGAGCGCTGGGCAGTGCTGGGGCGGGGCGAGGGAGGCCCCCTGGGAACACCCGCTGTGTTGGCCCCCTCCACCGCTGCCCTGCCCTCCCCTGCCCTCCCCTGCCCCTGGGCTGAAGGGTGGAAGCCGTCGCAGGCTCTTGAGGCGTTCCGGGGCAGCCTCCGCAGTCTACGGCCATACCACCCTGAACGCGCCCGATCTCGTCTGATCTCGGAAGCTAAGCAGGGTCGGGCCTGGTTAGTACTTGGATGGGAGACCGCCTGGGAATACCGGGTGCTGTAGGCTTTTGCGCCCCCTTCCCACACGCACTTTTCTTGCGTGGCCCGGAAACAGTGTCCGTGACCGCCTCAGGCCGTGACCCCCGGGCCCGCGGGGGTAGGGCGCAGGGGCAGCCCTGGGCTCCCGGTGTCCCTTCAGGCCTGCAGCTGGCCTCCCGCCTCCCGCCTCCCGCCTCGCCTCCGGCGCCCAGCGCCCAGCGCCTGCAGTGAGCCACACTGGCCTGGCTCTCTCCAGGGACGCTAGGACACTCCAGGCGACCCGGCGGAGCCGAGCCTGGTCCAGGCCTCGACCAGTCCTGTGCACCCTGACCGACCCCCACCCCCCCCCACCACTCACACTCCCGGATGGGGGGTGGGGAGGCGCACACCTGCTTTTCCCCAGAACACAGGGCCCACCCGCAGGGGCCGCTCCCCACCCGTTCTTGCCACACCAGCAGAGCGTGGCCACCCAGGTCCTGGGAGTGAGAGAGTCCATCCAGCGTCTCTCCCTAGGTCCGTCCCTTGGCAACTCTGCCTCCCTTCCCAACGCCTTCCTCCTGAGGGTCCCAGCCCTGAGTCTGTCTCTTCACCCATCTCTCTCTCTCTCTCTCTCTCTCTCTCTCACACACACACACACACACACACACACACTCTGGAAGCAGATGTCTTTCTGTCTATCTCTCTGCTCATCCATCTCTCCTTCACCTTTGTGACTCTACTGGCCTGTGAGGAGGCCTCCTGTCTCCATCTCCCACTCAGTGTGTCTCTTTCCTTGGCCCTTCTGTCTGTCACCCTGTCTCTCTCGCGCTCTCTATCTCTCTCTCTCTCTCTCTCTCTCTCTCTCACAAACACACACACACAGACACACACTCACTCCTCTCTTCCCCCCTCCCACCCCAGCCACCTCACTCTGGGCTGCAAGTCACCCAGTCCATGGCAGCCTCGAGACTGGGCGGTCACAGGTTCTCTCATCTCCCATCTAACTTCCCGTGGATGTAAGAGTGGATTCCCACATCCCCCTTGAAGTGAGTGCACGTCTTCAGGGTGTGTGCAGGGCAGAGGCTGAGAGAAGGCCCAGGAGGCCACAGGGTCTTAGGAGGCTGCGCTGGGAGCCAAGCAAGAGAGCAGATGTCAAAGGAGGGCAGGTGCTCCGAGAAGAGGAGGAAGCAGCCTTCGGAGCAGGCAAGTGGTTCGGGGCCAGGAGGTTGCCGGGGAGGACCACGTGCCGAGGGGAGCTGAAGGCCAAGGCCGGGCGGTGGGGACAGGGAGGCAGAGGCCCCTTTGTTCGCGGCGAACCCTCCACCTGGAGACGCCTGGCCGCGAGGCAGGGCCTGAAGGCCCGGTGGGCGCGCGACCCCCCGCAACCGCTGCTCCCCCCCGCCCCCCGCAAGGCTTGCGGGTGAGGGGGCTTCCGGTCTGGTGAGGCCGTCGACTGGGCTCTGACGGGGTTTGACTCGGAACGCTACTTTCACAGGCGGTCCTTTCCGGGAGCACAGCCCATGGACAAATGGACGGAGGGGTCTGTGCCCTTCCTCAGGGCGGTGCTGTACAGGTCCTGGTCCTTGAGGTGTACAAACAAGGCGCAGAGCCCTCCGACCTTGGCACTCAGTCCGAAGGGAGTCACTCGGGGGTGGGGTAGAGTGTGGTGGGGTGGGGGTGAGGTAGGGTAGGGTGGGGGTGGCGGTGGGGGTGCGGGGCGGCCAAGCGCTGCTGTGCAGAGTGGACAAAGCAGAGTGGATGGGGAACTCAGGGCGAGGCCCGCGCCCCAGCGGCGCACATCTGAGCCTGGCCCTGTGACTGACTGACTGACTGACTGACTGACTGACTGGGAACCAGCGGGCCACAGCCGGCTCGCCACCCGCTGCCCGGTTGTCTGTGGGTCCCTGCGTGTGTTCCTCCTCGGGCCCTCCCTGAGGGTGGCTCCCCGCACAGGTGTTGTGTGTGGCCGGCCGCTCGCCATTGCCCAGTCCCACTGCATTTCCAGCTGGGGCGCTGGGCCTCTGTCAGGGTCTCTGGGGTGTCCGGTGGGGGGCGCGGGGGGCCGGGGTGTCTGCTCCCGTCTTCGCCCCTGGCTCTCTGGGCGCCCGGCTCGGCTCTGCTCGGCTAGGCTAGGCTAGGGTAGCGCGGGCGGCGGCAGCTGGGGATTCTCTGGGGATTCTCGGCCAGGCGAAGGGCTGGGTGGGGTGGCGGTGCGGGTGCCGGGTGCCCGGGGGTCGGGGGTCTTGGGGCTCGGCGAGGAGGGGCAGAGGCCAGGCCAGGCCGGGGCGGGGCTCCCGGTAGGTGGAGCCAGGTGCCCAGGGGCAGAGGTGGAGGCGGGACTCAGCCCCTGTCAGCCCCGCCTAGCCCACTCCACCCCGACCCGATCCGCCCGGCCGAGGACCCGAGAGGGAGAGCCGGCCAGTCTCCCAGGACCCCCGCGCCGCCGCGGGGACCGAGTCAGGTCGGAGCGAGAAAGCCAGCCTGGAGTTGAGTTGAGGAGCGCTGGGCAGTGCTGGGGCGGGGCGAGGGAGGCCCCCTGGGAACACCCGCTGTGTTGGCCCCCTCCACCGCTGCCCTGCCCTCCCCTGCCCTCCCCTGCCCCTGGGCTGAAGGGTGGAAGCCGGTGCAGGCTCTTGAGGCGTTCCGGGGCAGCCTCCCCCGTCTACGGCCATACCACCCTGAACGCGCCCGATCTCGTCTGATCTTGGAAGCTAAGCAGGGTCGGGCCTGGTTAGTACTTGGATGGGAGACCGCCTGGGAATACCGGGTGCTGTAGGCTTTTGCGCCCCCTTCCCACACGCACTTTTCTTGCGTGGTCCGGAAACAGTGTCCGTGACCGCCTCAGGCCGTGACCCCCGGGCCCGCGGGGGTAGGGCGCAGGGGCAGCCCTGGGCTCCCGGTGTCCCTTCAGGCCTGCGGCTGGCCTCCCGCCTCCCGCCTCCCGCCTCGCCTCCGGCGCCCAGCGCCCAGCGCCTGCAGTGAGCCACACTGGCCTGGCTCTCTCCAGGGACGCTAGGACACTCCAGGCGACCCGGCGGAGCCGAGCCTGGTCCAGGCCTCGACCAGTCCTGTGCACCCTGACCGACCCCCACCCCCCCCCACCACTCACACTCCCGGATGGGGGGTGGGGAGGCGCACACCTGCTTTTCCCCAGAACACAGGGCCCACCCGCAGGGGCCGCTCCCCACCCGTTCTTGCCACACCAGCAGAGCGTGGCCACCCAGGTCCTGGGAGTGAGAGAGTCCATCCAGCGTCTCTCCCTAGGTCCGTCCCTTGGCAACTCTGCCTCCCTTCCCAACGCCTTCCTCCTGAGGGTCCCAGCCCTGAGTCTGTCTCTTCACCCATCTCTCTCTCTCTCTCTCTCTCTCTCTCTCACACACACACACACACACACACACACACTCTGGAAGCAGATGTCTTTCTGTCTATCTCTCTGCTCATCCATCTCTCCTTCACCTTTGTGACTCTACTGGCCTGTGAGGAGGCCTCCTGTCTCCATCTCCCACTCAGTGTGTCTCTTTCCTTGGCCCTTCTGTCTGTCACCCTGTCTCTCTCGCGCTCTCTATCTCTCTCTCTCTCTCTCTCTCTCTCTCTCACAAACACACACACACAGACACACACTCACTCCTCTCTTCCCCCCTCCCACCCCAGCCACCTCACTCTGGGCTGCAAGTCACCCAGTCCATGGCAGCCTCGAGACTGGGCGGTCACAGGTTCTCTCATCTCCCATCTAACTTCCCGTGGATGTAAGAGTGGATTCCCACATCCCCCTTGAAGTGAGTGCACGTCTTCAGGGTGTGTGCAGGGCAGAGGCTGAGAGAAGGCCCAGGAGGCCACAGGGTCTTAGGAGGCTGCGCTGGGAGCCAAGCAAGAGAGCAGATGTCAAAGGAGGGCAGGTGCTCCGAGAAGAGGAGGAAGCAGCCTTCGGAGCAGGCAAGTGGTTCGGGGCCAGGAGGTTGCCGGGGAGGACCACGTGCCGAGGGGAGCTGAAGGCCAAGGCCGGGCGGTGGGGACAGGGAGGCAGAGGCCCCTTTGTTCGCGGCGAACCCTCCACCTGGAGACGCCTGGCCGCGAGGCAGGGCCTGAAGGCCCGGTGGGCGCGCGACCCCCCGCAACCGCTGCTCCCCCCCGCCCCCCGCAAGGCTTGCGGGTGAGGGGGCTTCCGGTCTGGTGAGGCCGTCGACTGGGCTCTGACGGGGTTTGACTCGGAACGCTACTTTCACAGGCGGTCCTTTCCGGGAGCACAGCCCATGGACAAATGGACGGAGGGGTCTGTGCCCTTCCTCAGGGCGGTGCTGTACAGGTCCTGGTCCTTGAGGTGTACAAACAAGGCGCAGAGCCCTCCGACCTTGGCACTCAGTCCGAAGGGAGTCACTCGGGGGTGGGGTAGAGTGTGGTGGGGTGGGGGTGAGGTAGGGTAGGGTGGGGGTGGCGGTGGGGGTGCGGGGCGGCCAAGCGCTGCTGTGCAGAGTGGACAAAGCAGAGTGGATGGGGAACTCAGGGCGAGGCCCGCGCCCCAGCGGCGCACTTCTGAGCCTGGCCCTGTGACTGACTGACTGACTGACTGACTGACTGGGAACCAGCGGGCCACAGCCGGCTCGCCACCCGCTGCCCTGTTGTCTGTGGGTCCCTGCGTGTGTTCCTCCTCGGGCCCTCCCTGAGGGTGGCTCCCCGCACAGGTGTTGTGTGTGGCCGGCCGCTCGCCATTGCCCAGTCCCACTGCATTTCCAGCTGGGGCGCTGGGCCTCTGTCAGGGTCTCTGGGGTGTCCGGTGGGGGGCGCGGGGGGCCGGGGTGTCTGCTCCCGTCTTCGCCCCTGGCTCTCTGGGCGCCCGGCTCGGCTCTGCTCGGCTAGGCTAGGCTAGGGTAGCGCGGGCGGCGGCAGCTGGGGATTCTCTGGGGATTCTCGGCCAGGCGAAGGGCTGGGTGGGGTGGCGGTGCGGGTGCCGGGTGCCCGGGGGTCGGGGGTCTTGGGGCTCGGCGAGGAGGGGCAGAGGCCAGGCCAGGCCGGGGCGGGGCTCCCGGTAGGTGGAGCCAGGTGCCCAGGGGCAGAGGTGGAGGCGGGACTCAGCCCCTGTCAGCCCCGCCTAGCCCACTCCACCCCGACCCGATCCGGCCCGGCCGAGGACCCGAGAGGGAGAGCCGGCCAGTCTCCCAGGACCCCCGCGCCGCCGCGGGGACCGAGTCAGGTCGGAGCGAGAAAGCCAGCCTGGAGTTGAGTTGAGGAGCGCTGGGCAGTGCTGGGGCGGGGCGAGGGAGGCCCCCTGGGAACACCCGCTGTGTTGGCCCCCTCCACCGCTGCCCTGCCCTCCCCTGCCCTCCCCTGCCCCTGGGCTGAAGGGTGGAAGCCGGTGCAGGCTCTTGAGGCGTTCCGGGGCAGCCTCCCCCGTCTATGGCCATACCACCCTGAACGCGCCCGATCTCGTCTGATCTCGGAAGCTAAGCAGGGTCGGGCCTGGTTAGTACTTGGATGGGAGACCGCCTGGGAATACCGGGTGCTGTAGGCTTTTGCGCCCCCTTCCCACACGCACTTTTCTTGCGTGGTCCGGAAACAGTGTCCGTGACCGCCTCAGGCCGTGACCCCCGGGCCCGCGGGGGTAGGGCGCAGGGGCAGCCCTGGGCTCCCGGTGTCCCTTCAGGCCTGCGGCTGGCCTCCCGCCTCCCGCCTCCCGCCTCGCCTCCGGCGCCCAGCGCCCAGCGCCTGCAGTGAGCCACACTGGCCTGGCTCTCTCCAGGGACGCTAGGACACTCCAGGCGACCCGGCGGAGCCGAGCCTGGTCCAGGCCTCGACCAGTCCTGTGCACCCTGACCGACCCCCACCCCCCCCCACCACTCACACTCCCGGATGGGGGGTGGGGAGGCGCACACCTGCTTTTCCCCAGAACACAGGGCCCACCCGCAGGGGCCGCTCCCCACCCGTTCTTGCCACACCAGCAGAGCGTGGCCACCCAGGTCCTGGGAGTGAGAGAGTCCATCCAGCGTCTCTCCCTAGGTCCGTCCCTTGGCAACTCTGCCTCCCTTCCCAACGCCTTCCTCCTGAGGGTCCCAGCCCTGAGTCTGTCTCTTCACCCATCTCTCTCTCTCTCTCTCTCTCTCTCTCTCACACACACACACACACACACACACACTCTGGAAGCAGATGTCTTTCTGTCTATCTCTCTGCTCATCCATCTCTCCTTCACCTTTGTGACTCTACTGGCCTGTGAGGAGGCCTCCTGTCTCCATCTCCCACTCAGTGTGTCTCTTTCCTTGGCCCTTCTGTCTGTCACCCTGTCTCTCTCGCGCTCTCTATCTCTCTCTCTCTCTCTCTCTCTCTCTCTCACAAACACACACACACAGACACACACTCACTCCTCTCTTCCCCCCTCCCACCCCAGCCACCTCACTCTGGGCTGCAAGTCACCCAGTCCATGGCAGCCTCGAGACTGGGCGGTCACAGGTTCTCTCATCTCCCATCTAACTTCCCGTGGATGTAAGAGTGGATTCCCACATCCCCCTTGAAGTGAGTGCACGTCTTCAGGGTGTGTGCAGGGCAGAGGCTGAGAGAAGGCCCAGGAGGCCACAGGGTCTTAGGAGGCTGCGCTGGGAGCCAAGCAAGAGAGCAGATGTCAAAGGAGGGCAGGTGCTCCGAGAAGAGGAGGAAGCAGCCTTCGGAGCAGGCAAGTGGTTCGGGGCCAGGAGGTTGCCGGGGAGGACCACGTGCCGAGGGGAGCTGAAGGCCAAGGCCGGGCGGTGGGGACAGGGAGGCAGAGGCCCCTTTGTTCGCGGCGAACCCTCCACCTGGAGACGCCTGGCCGCGAGGCAGGGCCTGAAGGCCCGGTGGGCGCGCGACCCCCCGCAACCGCTGCTCCCCCCCGCCCCCCGCAAGGCTTGCGGGTGAGGGGGCTTCCGGTCTGGTGAGGCCGTCGACTGGGCTCTGACGGGGTTTGACTCGGAACGCTACTTTCACAGGCGGTCCTTTCCGGGAGCACAGCCCATGGACAAATGGACGGAGGGGTCTGTGCCCTTCCTCAGGGCGGTGCTGTACAGGTCCTGGTCCTTGAGGTGTACAAACAAGGCGCAGAGCCCTCCGACCTTGGCACTCAGTCCGAAGGGAGTCACTCGGGGGTGGGGTAGAGTGTGGTGGGGTGGGGGTGAGGTAGGGTAGGGTGGGGGTGGCGGTGGGGGTGCGGGGCGGCCAAGCGCTGCTGTGCAGAGTGGACAAAGCAGAGTGGATGGGGAACTCAGGGCGAGGCCCGCGCCCCAGCGGCGCACTTCTGAGCCTGGCCCTGTGACTGACTGACTGACTGACTGACTGACTGGGAACCAGCGGGCCACAGCCGGCTCGCCACCCGCTGCCCTGTTGTCTGTGGGTCCCTGCGTGTGTTCCTCCTCGGGCCCTCCCTGAGGGTGGCTCCCCGCACACGTGTTGTGTGTGGCCGGCCGCTCGCCATTGCCCAGTCCCACTGCATTTCCAGCTGGGGCGCTGGGCCTCTGTCAGGGTCTCTGGGGTGTCCGGTGGGGGGCGCGGGGGGCCGGGGTGTCTGCTCCCGTCTTCGCCCCTGGCTCTCTGGGCGCCCGGCTCGGCTCTGCTCGGCTAGGCTAGGCTAGGGTAGCGCGGGCGGCGGCAGCTGGGGATTCTCTGGGGATTCTCGGCCAGGCGAAGGGCTGGGTGGGGTGGCGGTGCGGGTGCCGGGTGCCCGGGGGTCGGGGGTCTTGGGGCTCGGCGAGGAGGGGCAGAGGCCAGGCCAGGCCGGGGCGGGGCTCCCGGTAGGTGGAGCCAGGTGCCCAGGGGCAGAGGTGGAGGCGGGACTCAGCCCCTGTCAGCCCCGCCTAGCCCACTCCACCCCGACCCGATCCGGCCCGGCCGAGGACCCGAGAGGGAGAGCCGGCCAGTCTCCCAGGACCCCCGCGCCGCCGCGGGGACCGAGTCAGGTCGGAGCGAGAAAGCCAGCCTGGAGTTGAGTTGAGGAGCGCTGGGCAGTGCTGGGGCGGGGCGAGGGAGGCCCCCTGGGAACACCCGCTGTGTTGGCCCCCTCCACCGCTGCCCTGCCCTCCCCTGCCCTCCCCTGCCCCTGGTCTGAAGGGTGGAAGCCGGCGCAGGCTCTTGAGGCGTTCCGGGGCAGCCTCCGCCGTCTACGGCCATACCACCCTGAACGCGCCCGATCTCGTCTGATCTCGGAAGCTAAGCAGGGTCGGGCCTGGTTAGTACTTGGATGGGAGACCGCCTGGGAATACCGGGTGCTGTAGGCTTTTGCGCCCCCTTCCCACACGCACTTTTCTTGCGTGGCCCGGAAACAGTGTCCGTGACCGCCTCAGGCCGTGACCCCCGGGCCCGCGGGGGTAGGGCGCAGGGGCAGCCCTGGGCTCCCGGTGTCCCTTCAGGCCTGCGGCTGGCCTCCCGCCTCCCGCCTCCCGCCTCGCCTCCGGCGCCCAGCGCCCAGCGCCTGCAGTGAGCCACACTGGCCTGGCTCTCTCCAGGGACGCTAGGACACTCCAGGCGACCCCGCGGAGCCGAGCCTGGTCCAGGCCTCGACCAGTCCTGTGCACCCTGACCGACCCCCACTCCCCCCCACCACTCACACTCCCGGATGGGGGGTGGGGAGGCGCACACCTGCTTTTCCCCAGAACACAGGGCCCACCCGCAGGGGCCGCTCCCCACCCGTTCTTGCCACACCAGCAGAGCGTGGCCACCCAGGTCCTGGGAGTGAGAGAGTCCATCCAGCGTCTCTCCCTAGGTCCGTCCCTTGGCAACTCTGCCTCCCTTCCCAACGCCTTCCTCCTGAGGGTCCCAGCCCTGAGTCTGTCTCTTCACCCATCTCTCTCTCTTTCTCTCTCTCTCTCTCTATCTCTGTCTCTCTCTCTCTCTCTCTCTCTCTCTCTCTCTCACACACACACACACACGCACACACACTCTGGAAGCAGATGTCTTTCTGTCTATCTCTCTGCTCATCCATCTCTCCTTCACCTTTGTGACTCTACTGGCCTGTGAGGAGGCCTCCTGTCTCCATCTCCCACTCAGTGTGTCTCTTTCCTTGGCCCTTCTGTCTGTCACCCTGTCTCTCTCTCTCTCTCTCTCTCTCTCTCTCTCTCTCTCTCACAAACACACACACACAGACACACACTCACTCCTCTCTTCCCCCCTCCCACCCCAGCCACCTCACTCTGGGCTGCAAGTCACCCAGTCCATGGCAGCCTCGAGACTGGGCGGTCACAGGTTCTCTCATCTCCCATCTAACTTCCCGTGGATGTAAGAGTGGATTCCCACATCCCCCTTGAAGTGAGTGCACGTCTTCAGGGTGTGTGCAGGGCAGAGGCTGAGAGAAGGCCCAGGAGGCCACAGGGTCTTAGGAGGCTGCGCTGGGAGCCAAGCAAGAGAGCAGATGTCAAAGGAGGGCAGGTGCTCCGAGAAGAGGAGGAAGCAGCCTTCGGAGCAGGCAAGTGGTTCGGGGCCAGGAGGTTGCCGGGGAGGACCACGTGCCGAGGGGAGCTGAAGGCCAAGGCCGGGCGGTGGGGACAGGGAGGCAGAGGCCCCTTTGTTCGCGGCGAACCCTCCACCTGGAGACGCCTGGCCGCGAGGCAGGGCCTGAAGGCCCGGTGGGCGCGCGACCCCCCGCAACCGCTGCTCCCCCCCGCCCCCCGCAAGGCTTGCGGGTGAGGGGGCTTCCGGTCTGGTGAGGCCGTCGACTGGGCTCTGACGGGGTTTGACTCGGAACGCTACTTTCACAGGCGGTCCTTTCCGGGAGCACAGCCCATGGACAAATGGACGGAGGGGTCTGTGCCCTTCCTCAGGGCGGTGCTGTACAGGTCCTGGTCCTTGAGGTGTACAAACAAGGCGCAGAGCCCTCCGACCTTGGCACTCAGTCCGAAGGGAGTCACTCGGGGGTGGGGTAGAGTGTGGTGGGGTGGGGGTGAGGTAGGGTAGGGTGGGGGTGGCGGTGGGGGTGCGGGGCGGCCAAGCGCTGCTGTGCAGAGTGGACAAAGCAGAGTGGATGGGGAACTCAGGGCGAGGCCCGCGCCCCAGCGGCGCACTTCTGAGCCTGGCCCTGTGACTGACTGACTAACTGACTGACTGGGAACCAGCGGGCCACAGCCGGCTCGCCACCCGCTGCCCGGTTGTCTGTGGGTCCCTGCGTGTGTTCCTCCTCGGGCCCTCCCTGAGGGTGGCTCCCCGCACAGGTGTTGTGTGTGGCCGGCCACTCGCCATTGCCCAGTCCCACTGCATTTCCAGCTGGGGCGCTGGGCCTCTGTCAGGGTCTCTGGGGTGTCCGGTGGGGGGCGCGGGGGGCCGGGGTGTCTGCTCCCGTCTTCGCCCCTGGCTCTCTGGGCGCCCGGCTCGGCTCTGCTCGGCTAGGCTAGGCTAGGGTAGCGCGGGCGGCGGCAGCTGGGGATTCTCTGGGGATTCTCGGCCAGGCGAAGGGCTGGGTGGGGTGGCGGTGCGGTTGCCGGGTGCCCGGGGGTCGGGGGTCTTGGGGCTCGGCGAGGAGGGGCAGAGGCCAGGCCAGGCCGGGGCGGGGCTCCCGGTAGGTGGAGCCAGGTGCCCAGGGGCAGAGGTGGAGGCGGGACTCAGCCCCTGTCAGCCCCGCCTAGCCCACTCCACCCCGACCCGATCCGGCCCGGCCGAGGACCCGAGAGGGAGAGCCGGCCAGTCTCCCAGGACCCCCGCGCCGCCGCATGGACCGAGTCAGGTCGGAGCGAGAAAGCCAGCCTGGAGTTGAGTTGAGGAGCGCTGGGCAGTGCTGGGGCGGGGCGAGGGAGGCCCCCTGGGAACACCCGCTGTGTTGGCCCCCTCCACCGCTGCCCTGCCCTCCCCTGCCCTCCCCTGCCCCTGGGCTGAAGGGTGGAAGCCGGCGCAGGCTCTTGAGGCGTTCCGGGGCAGCCTCCGCCGTCTACGGCCATACCACCCTGAACGCGCCCGATCTCGTCTGATCTCGGAAGCTAAGCAGGGTCAGGCCTGGTTAGTACTTGGATGGGAGACCGCCTGGGAATACCGGGTGCTGTAGGCTTTTGCGCCCCCTTCCCACACGCACTTTTCTTGCGTGGCCCGGAAACAGTGTCCGTGACCGCCTCAGGCCGTGACCCCCGGGCCCGCGGGGGTAGGGCGCAGGGGCAGCCCTGGGCTCCCGGTGTCCCTTCAGGCCTGCGGCTGGCCTCCCGCCTCCCGCCTCCCGCCTCGCCTCCGGCGCCCAGCGCCCAGCGCCTGCAGTGAGCCACACTGGCCTGGCTCTCTCCAGGGACGCTAGGACACTCCAGGCGACCCGGCGGAGCCGAGCCTGGTCCAGGCCTCGACCAGTCCTGTGCACCCTGACCGACCCCCACCCCCCCACCACTCACACTCCCGGATGGGGGGTGGGGAGGCGCACACCTGCTTTTCCCCAGAACACAGGGCCCACCCGCAGGGGCCGCTCCCCACCCGTTCTTGCCACACCAGCAGAGCGTGGCCACCCAGGTCCTGGGAGTGAGAGAGTCCATCCAGCGTCTCTCCCTAGGTCCGTCCCTTGGCAACTCTGCCTCCCTTCCCAACGCCTTCCTCCTGAGGGTCCCAGCCCTGAGTCTGTCTCTTCACCCATCTCTCTCTCTTTCTCTCTCTCTCTCTCTATCTCTGTCTCTCTCTCTCTCTCTCTCTCTCTCTCTCTCTCACACACACACACACACACACACACACTCTGGAAGCAGATGTCTTTCTGTCTATCTCTCTGCTCATCCATCTCTCCTTCACCTTTGTGACTCTACTGGCCTGTGAGGAGGCCTCCTGTCTCCATCTCCCACTCAGTGTGTCTCTTTCCTTGGCCCTTCTGTCTGTCACCCTGTCTCTCTCTCTCTCTCTCTCTCTCTCTCTCTCTCTCTCTCTCTCACAAACACACACACACAGACACACACTCACTCCTCTCTTCCCCCTCCCACCCCAGCCACCTCACTCTGGGCTGCAAGTCACCCAGTCCATGGCAGCCTCGAGACTGGGCGGTCACAGGTTCTCTCATCTCCCATCTAACTTCCCGTGGATGTAAGAGTGGATTCCCACATCCCCCTTGAAGTGAGTGCACGTCTTCAGGGTGTGTGCAGGGCAGAGGCTGAGAGAAGGCCCAGGAGGCCACAGGGTCTTAGGAGGCTGCGCTGGGAGCCAAGCAAGAGAGCAGATGTCAAAGGAGGGCAGGTGCTCCGAGAAGAGGAGGAAGCAGCCTTCGGAGCAGGCAAGTGGTTCGGGGCCAGGAGGTTGCCGGGGAGGACCACGTGCCGAGGGGAGCTGAAGGCCAAGGCCGGGCGGTGGGGACAGGGAGGCAGAGGCCCCTTTGTTCGCGGCGAACCCTCCACCTGGAGACGCCTGGCCGCGAGGCAGGGCCTGAAGGCCCGGTGGGCGCGCGACCCCCCGCAACCGCTGCTCCCCCCCGCCCCCCGCAAGGCTTGCGGGTGAGGGGGCTTCCGGTCTGGTGAGGCCGTCGACTGGGCTCTGACGGGGTTTGACTCGGAACGCTACTTTCACAGGCGGTCCTTTCCGGGAGCACAGCCCATGGACAAATGGACGGAGGGGTCTGTGCCCTTCCTCAGGGCGGTGCTGTACAGGTCCTGGTCCTTGAGGTGTACAAACAAGGCGCAGAGCCCTCCGACCTTGGCACTCAGTCCGAAGGGAGTCACTCGGGGGTGGGGTAGAGTGTGGTGGGGTGGGGGTGAGGTAGGGTAGGGTGGGGGTGGCGGTGGGGGTGCGGGGCGGCCAAGCGCTGCTGTGCAGAGTGGACAAAGCAGAGTGGATGGGGAACTCAGGGCGAGGCCCGCGCCCCAGCGGCGCACTTCTGAGCCTGGCCCTGTGACTGACTGACTGACTGACTGACTGACTGACTGGGAACCAGCGGGCCACAGCCGGCTCGCCACCCGCTGCCCGGTTGTCTGTGGGTCCCTGCGTGTGTTCCTCCTCGGGCCCTCCCTGAGGTTGGCTCC
Source organism: Callospermophilus lateralis (assembly GCF_048772815.1). Lineage (NCBI taxonomy): Eukaryota > Metazoa > Chordata > Mammalia > Rodentia > Sciuridae > Callospermophilus > Callospermophilus lateralis. The sequence goes on along the minus strand of NW_027514155.1, from coordinate 43,758 downwards.
CCGCACAGGTGTTGTGTGTGGCCGGCCGCTCGCCATTGCCCAGTCCCACTGCATTTCCAGCTGGGGCGCTGGGCCTCTGTCAGGGTCTCTGGGGTGTCCGGTGGGGGGCGCGGGGGGCCGGGGTGTCTGCTCCCGTCTTCGCCCCTGGCTCTCTGGGCGCCCGGCTCGGCTCTGCTCGGCTAGGCTAGGCTAGGGTAGCGCGGGCGGCGGCAGCTGGGGATTCTCTGGGGATTCTCGGCCAGGCGAAGGGCTGGGTGGGGTGGCGGTGCGGGTGCCGGGTGCCCGGGGGTCGGGGGTCTTGGGGCTCGGCGAGGAGGGGCAGAGGCCAGGCCAGGCCGGGGCGGGGCTCCCGGTAGGTGGAGCCAGGTGCCCAGGGGCAGAGGTGGAGGCGGGACTCAGCCCCTGTCAGCCCCGCCTAGCCCACTCCACCCCGACCCGATCCGGCCCGGCCGAGGACCCGAGAGGGAGAGCCGGCCAGTCTCCCAGGACCCCCGCGCCGCCGCGGGGACCGAGTCAGGTCGGAGCGAGAAAGCCAGCCTGGAGTTGAGTTGAGGAGCGCTGGGCAGTGCTGGGGCGGGGCGAGGGAGGCCCCCTGGGAACACCCGCTGTGTTGGCCCCCTCCACCGCTGCCCTGCCCTCCCCTGCCCTCCCCTGCCCCTGGGCTGAAGGGTGGAAGCCGGCGCAGGCTCTTGAGGCGTTCCGGGGCAGCCTCCGCCGTCTACGGCCATACCACCCTGAACGCGCCCGATCTCGTCTGATCTCGGAAGCTAAGCAGGGTCGGGCCTGGTTAGTACTTGGATGGGAGACCGCCTGGGAATACCGGGTGCTGTAGGCTTTTGCGCCCCCTTCCCACACGCACTTTTCTTGCGTGGCCCGGAAACAGTGTCCGTGACCGCCTCAGGCCGTGACCCCCGGGCCCGCGGGGGTAGGGCGCAGGGGCAGCCCTGGGCTCCCGGTGTCCCTTCAGGCCTGCGGCTGGCCTCCCGCCTCGCCTCCGGCGCCCAGCGCCCAGCGCCTGCAGTGAGCCACACTGGCCTGGCTCTCTCCAGGGACGCTAGGACACTCCAGGCGACCCGGCGGAGCCGAGCCTGGTCCAGGCCTCCACCAGTCCTGTGCACCCTGACCGACCCCCACCCCCCCCCACCACTCACACTCCCGGATGGGGGGTGGGGAGGCGCACACCTGCTTTTCCCCAGAACACAGGGCCCACCCGCAGGGGCCGCTCCCCACCCGTTCTTGCCACACCAGCAGAGCGTGGCCACCCAGGTCCTGGGAGTGAGAGAGTCCATCCAGCGTCTCTCCCTAGGTCCGTCCCTTGGCAACTCTGCCTCCCTTCCCAACGCCTTCCTCCTGAGGGTCCCAGCCCTGAGTCTGTCTCTTCACCCATCTCTCTCTCTTTCTCTCTCTCTCTCTCTATCTCTGTCTCTCTCTCTCTCTCTCTCTCTCTCTCTCTCTCACACACACACACACACACACACTCTGGAAGCAGATGTCTTTCTGTCTATCTCTCTGCTCATCCATCTCTCCTTCACCTTTGTGACTCTACTGGCCTGTGAGGAGGCCTCCTGTCTCCATCTCCCACTCAGTGTGTCTCTTTCCTTGGCCCTTCTGTCTGTCACCCTGTCTCTCTCGCGCTCTCTCTCTCTCTCTCTCTCTCTCTCTCTCTCTCTCACAAACACACACACACAGACACACACTCACTCCTCTCTTCCCCCCTCCCACCCCAGCCACCTCACTCTGGGCTGCAAGTCACCCAGTCCATGGCAGCCTCGAGACTGGGCGGTCACAGGTTCTCTCATCTCCCATCTAACTTCCCGTGGATGTAAGAGTGGATTCCCACATCCCCCTTGAAGTGAGTGCACGTCTTCAGGGTGTGTGCAGGGCAGAGGCTGAGAGAAGGCCCAGGAGGCCACAGGGTCTTAGGAGGCTGCGCTGGGAGCCAAGCAAGAGAGCAGATGTCAAAGGAGGGCAGGTGCTCCGAGAAGAGGAGGAAGCAGCCTTCGGAGCAGGCAAGTGGTTCGGGGCCAGGAGGTTGCCGGGGAGGACCACGTGCCGAGGGGAGCTGAAGGCCAAGGCCGGGCGGTGGGGACAGGGAGGCAGAGGCCCCTTTGTTCGCGGCGAACCCTCCACCTGGAGACGCCTGGCCGCGAGGCAGGGCCTGAAGGCCCGGTGGGCGCGCGACCCCCCGCAACCGCTGCTCCCCCCCGCCCCCCGCAAGGCTTGCGGGTGAGGGGGCTTCCGGTCTGGTGAGGCCGTCGACTGGGCTCTGACGGGGTTTGACTCGGAACGCTACTTTCACAGGCGGTCCTTTCCGGGAGCACAGCCCATGGACAAATGGACGGAGGGGTCTGTGCCCTTCCTCAGGGCGGTGCTGTACAGGTCCTGGTCCTTGAGGTGTACAAACAAGGCGCAGAGCCCTCCGACCTTGGCACTCAGTCCGAAGGGAGTCACTCGGGGGTGGGGTAGAGTGTGGTGGGGTGGGGGTGAGGTAGGGTAGGGTGGGGGTGGCGGTGGGGGTGCGGGGCGGCCAAGCGCTGCTGTGCAGAGTGGACAAAGCAGAGTGGATGGGGAACTCAGGGCGAGGCCCGCGCCCCAGCGGCGCACTTCTGAGCCTGGCCCTGTGACTGACTGACTGACTGACTGACTGACTGACTGACTGGGAACCAGCGGGCCACAGCCGGCTCGCCACCCGCTGCCCGGTTGTCTGTGGGTCCCTGCGTGTGTTCCTCCTCGGGCCCTCCCTGAGGGTGGCTCCCCGCACAGGTGTTGTGTGTGGCCGGCCGCTCGCCATTGCCCAGTCCCACTGCATTTCCAGCTGGGGCGCTGGGCCTCTGTCAGGGTCTCTGGGGTGTCCGGTGGGGGGCGCGGGGGGCCGGGGTGTCTGCTCCCGTCTTCGCCCCTGGCTCTCTGGGCGCCCGGCTCGGCTCTGCTCGGCTAGGCTAGGCTAGGGTAGCGCGGGCGGCGGCAGCTGGGGATTCTCTGGGGATTCTCGGCCAGGCGAAGGGCTGGGTGGGGTGGCGGTGCGGTTGCCGGGTGCCCGGGGGTCGGGGGTCTTGGGGCTCGGCGAGGAGGGGCAGAGGCCAGGCCAGGCCGGGGCGGGGCTCCCGGTAGGTGGAGCCAGGTGCCCAGGGGCAGAGGTGGAGGCGGGACTCAGCCCCTGTCAGCCCCGCCTAGCCCACTCCACCCCGACCCGATCCGGCCCGGCCGAGGACCCGAGAGGGAGAGCCGGCCAGTCTCCCAGGACCCCCGCGCCGCCTCATGGACCGAGTCAGGTCGGAGCGAGAAAGCCAGCCTGGAGTTGAGTTGAGGAGCGCTGGGCAGTGCTGGGGCGGGGCGAGGGAGGCCCCCTGGGAACACCCGCTGTGTTGGCCCCCTCCACCGCTGCCCTGCCCTCCCCTGCCCTCCCCTGCCCCTGGTCTGAAGGGTGGAAGCCGGCGCAGGCTCTTGAGGCGTTCCGGGGCAGCCTCCGCCGTCTACGGCCATACCACCCTGAACGCGCCCGATCTCGTCTGATCTCGGAAGCTAAGCAGGGTCAGGCCTGGTTAGTACTTGGATGGGAGACCGCCTGGGAATACCGGGTGCTGTAGGCTTTTGCGCCCCCTTCCCACACGCACTTTTCTTGCGTGGCCCGGAAACAGTGTCCGTGACCGCCTCAGGCCGTGACCCCCGGGCCCGCGGGGGTAGGGCGCAGGGGCAGCCCTGGGCTCCCGGTGTCCCTTCAGGCCTGCGGCTGGCCTCCCGCCTCCCGCCTCCCGCCTCGCCTCCGGCGCCCAGCGCCCAGCGCCTGCAGTGAGCCACACTGGCCTGGCTCTCTCCAGGGACGCTAGGACACTCCAGGCGACCCGGCGGAGCCGAGCCTGGTCCAGGCCTCGACCAGTCCTGTGCACCCTGACCGACCCCCACCCCCCCCCACCACTCACACTCCCGGATGGGGGGTGGGGAGGCGCACACCTGCTTTTCCCCAGAACACAGGGCCCACCCGCAGGGGCCGCTCCCCACCCGTTCTTGCCACACCAGCAGAGCGTGGCCACCCAGGTCCTGGGAGTGAGAGAGTCCATCCAGCGTCTCTCCCTAGGTCCGTCCCTTGGCAACTCTGCCTCCCTTCCCAACGCCTTCCTCCTGAGGGTCCCAGCCCTGAGTCTGTCTCTTCACCCATCTCTCTCTCTTTCTCTCTCTCTCTCTCTATCTCTGTCTCTCTCTCTCTCTCTCTCTCTCTCTCTCTCTCACACACACACACACACACACACACACTCTGGAAGCAGATGTCTTTCTGTCTATCTCTCTGCTCATCCATCTCTCCTTCACCTTTGTGACTCTACTGGCCTGTGAGGAGGCCTCCTGTCTCCATCTCCCACTCAGTGTGTCTCTTTCCTTGGCCCTTCTGTCTGTCACCCTGTCTCTCTCTCTCTCTCTCTCTCTCTCTCTCTCTCTCTCTCACAAACACACACACACAGACACACACTCACTCCTCTCTTCCCCCCTCCCACCCCAGCCACCTCACTCTGGGCTGCAAGTCACCCAGTCCATGGCAGCCTCGAGACTGGGCGGTCACAGGTTCTCTCATCTCCCATCTAACTTCCCGTGGATGTAAGAGTGGATTCCCACATCCCCCTTGAAGTGAGTGCACGTCTTCAGGGTGTGTGCAGGGCAGAGGCTGAGAGAAGGCCCAGGAGGCCACAGGGTCTTAGGAGGCTGCGCTGGGAGCCAAGCAAGAGAGCAGATGTCAAAGGAGGGCAGGTGCTCCGAGAAGAGGAGGAAGCAGCCTTCGGAGCAGGCAAGTGGTTCGGGGCCAGGAGGTTGCCGGGGAGGACCACGTGCCGAGGGGAGCTGAAGGCCAAGGCCGGGCGGTGGGGACAGGGAGGCAGAGGCCCCTTTGTTCGCGGCGAACCCTCCACCTGGAGACGCCTGGCCGCGAGGCAGGGCCTGAAGGCCCGGTGGGCGCGCGACCCCCCGCAACCGCTGCTCCCCCCCGCCCCCCGCAAGGCTTGCGGGTGAGGGGGCTTCCGGTCTGGTGAGGCCGTCGACTGGGCTCTGACGGGGTTTGACTCGGAACGCTACTTTCACAGGCGGTCCTTTCCGGGAGCACAGCCCATGGACAAATGGACGGAGGGGTCTGTGCCCTTCCTCAGGGCGGTGCTGTACAGGTCCTGGTCCTTGAGGTGTACAAACAAGGCGCAGAGCCCTCCGACCTTGGCACTCAGTCCGAAGGGAGTCACTCGGGGGTGGGGTAGAGTGTGGTGGGGTGGGGGTGAGGTAGGGTAGGGTGGGGGTGGCGGTGGGGGTGCGGGGCGGCCAAGCGCTGCTGTGCAGAGTGGACAAAGCAGAGTGGATGGGGAACTCAGGGCGAGGCCCGCGCCCCAGCGGCGCACTTCTGAGCCTGGCCCTGTGACTGACTGACTGACTGACTGACTGACTGACTGGGAACCAGCGGGCCACAGCCGGCTCGCCACCCGCTGCCCGGTTGTCTGTGGGTCCCTGCGTGTGTTCCTCCTCGGGCCCTCCCTGAGGTTGGCTCCCCGCACAGGTGTTGTGTGTGGCCGGCCGCTCGCCATTGCCCAGTCCCACTGCATTTCCAGCTGGGGCGCTGGGCCTCTGTCAGGGTCTCTGGGGTGTCCGGTGGGGGGCGCGGGGGGCCGGGGTGTCTGCTCCCGTCTTCGCCCCTGGCTCTCTGGGCGCCCGGCTCGGCTCTGCTCGGCTAGGCTAGGCTAGGGTAGCGCGGGCGGCGGCAGCTGGGGATTCTCTGGGGATTCTCGGCCAGGCGAAGGGCTGGGTGGGGTGGCGGTGCGGGTGCCGGGTGCCCGGGGGTCGGGGGTCTTGGGGCTCGGCGAGGAGGGGCAGAGGCCAGGCCAGGCCGGGGCGGGGCTCCCGGTAGGTGGAGCCAGGTGCCCAGGGGCAGAGGTGGAGGCGGGACTCAGCCCCTGTCAGCCCCGCCTAGCCCACTCCACCCCGACCCGATCCGGCCCGGCCGAGGACCCGAGAGGGAGAGCCGGCCAGTCTCCCAGGACCCCCGCGCCGCCGCGGGGACCGAGTCAGGTCGGAGCGAGAAAGCCAGCCTGGAGTTGAGTTGAGGAGCGCTGGGCAGTGCTGGGGCGGGGCGAGGGAGGCCCCCTGGGAACACCCGCTGTGTTGGCCCCCTCCACCGCTGCCCTGCCCTCCCCTGCCCTCCCCTGCCCCTGGGCTGAAGGGTGGAAGCCGGCGCAGGCTCTTGAGGCGTTCCGGGGCAGCCTCCGCCGTCTACGGCCATACCACCCTGAACGCGCCCGATCTCGTCTGATCTCGGAAGCTAAGCAGGGTCGGGCCTGGTTAGTACTTGGATGGGAGACCGCCTGGGAATACCGGGTGCTGTAGGCTTTTGCGCCCCCTTCCCACACGCACTTTTCTTGCGTGGCCCGGAAACAGTGTCCGTGACCGCCTCAGGCCGTGACCCCCGGGCCCGCGGGGGTAGGGCGCAGGGGCAGCCCTGGGCTCCCGGTGTCCCTTCAGGCCTGCGGCTGGCCTCCCGCCTTCCGGCGCCCAGCGCCCAGCGCCTGCAGTGAGCCACACTGGCCTGGCTCTCTCCAGGGACGCTAGGACACTCCAGGCGACCCGGCGGAGCCGAGCCTGGTCCAGGCCTCGACCAGTCCTGTGCACCCTGACCGACCCCCACCCCCCCCACCACTCACACTCCCGGATGGGGGGTGGGGAGGCGCACACCTGCTTTTCCCCAGAACACAGGGCCCACCCGCAGGGGCCGCTCCCCACCCGTTCTTGCCACACCAGCAGAGCGTGGCCACCCAGGTCCTGGGAGTGAGAGAGTCCATCCAGCGTCTCTCCCTAGGTCCGTCCCTTGGCAACTCTGCCTCCCTTCCCAACGCCTTCCTCCTGAGGGTCCCAGCCCTGAGTCTGTCTCTTCACCCATCTCTCTCTCTTTCTCTCTCTCTCTCTCTATCTCTGTCTCTCTCTCTCTCTCTCTCTCTCTCTCTCTCACACACACACACACACACACACTCTGGAAGCAGATGTCTTTCTGTCTATCTCTCTGCTCATCCATCTCTCCTTCACCTTTGTGACTCTACTGGCCTGTGAGGAGGCCTCCTGTCTCCATCTCCCACTCAGTGTGTCTCTTTCCTTGGCCCTTCTGTCTGTCACCCTGTCTCTCTCGCTCTCTCTCTCTCTCTCTCTTTCTCTCTCTCTCACAAACACACACACACAGACACACACTCACTCCTCTCTTCCCCCCTCCCACCCCAGCCACCTCACTCTGGGCTGCAAGTCACCCAGTCCATGGCAGCCTCGAGACTGGGCGGTCACAGGTTCTCTCATCTCCCATCTAACTTCCCGTGGATGTAAGAGTGGATTCCCACATCCCCCTTGAAGTGAGTGCACGTCTTCAGGGTGTGTGCAGGGCAGAGGCTGAGAGAAGGCCCAGGAGGCCACAGGGTCTTAGGAGGCTGCGCTGGGAGCCAAGCAAGAGAGCAGATGTCAAAGGAGGGCAGGTGCTCCGAGAAGAGGAGGAAGCAGCCTTCGGAGCAGGCAAGTGGTTCGGGGCCAGGAGGTTGCCGGGGAGGACCACGTGCCGAGGGGAGCTGAAGGCCAAGGCCGGGCGGTGGGGACAGGGAGGCAGAGGCCCCTTTGTTCGCGGCGAACCCTCCACCTGGAGACGCCTGGCCGCGAGGCAGGGCCTGAAGGCCCGGTGGGCGCGCGACCCCCCGCAACCGCTGCTCCCCCCCGCCCCCCGCAAGGCTTGCGGGTGAGGGGGCTTCCGGTCTGGTGAGGCCGTCGACTGGGCTCTGACGGGGTTTGACTCGGAACGCTACTTTCACAGGCGGTCCTTTCCGGGAGCACAGCCCATGGACAAATGGACGGAGGGGTCTGTGCCCTTCCTCAGGGCGGTGCTGTACAGGTCCTGGTCCTTGAGGTGTACAAACAAGGCGCAGAGCCCTCCGACCTTGGCACTCAGTCCGAAGGGAGTCACTCGGGGGTGGGGTAGAGTGTGGTGGGGTGGGGGTGAGGTAGGGTAGGGTGGGGGTGGCGGTGGGGGTGCGGGGCGGCCAAGCGCTGCTGTGCAGAGTGGACAAAGCAGAGTGGATGGGGAACTCAGGGCGAGGCCCGCGCCCCAGCGGCGCACTTCTGAGCCTGGCCCTGTGACTGACTGACTGACTGACTGACTGGGAACCAGCGGGCCACAGCCGGCTCGCCACCCGCTGCCCGGTTGTCTGTGGGTCCCTGCGTGTGTTCCTCCTCGGGCCCTCCCTGAGGTTGGCTCCCCGCACAGGTGTTGTGTGTGGCCGGCCGCTCGCCATTGCCCAGTCCCACTGCATTTCCAGCTGGGGCGCTGGGCCTCTGTCAGGGTCTCTGGGGTGTCCGGTGGGGGGCGCGGGGGGCCGGGGTGTCTGCTCCCGTCTTCGCCCCTGGCTCTCTGGGCGCCCGGCTCGGCTCTGCTCGGCTAGGCTAGGCTAGGGTAGCGCGGGCGGCGGCAGCTGGGGATTCTCTGGGGATTCTCGGCCAGGCGAAGGGCTGGGTGGGGTGGCGGTGCGGGTGCCGGGTGCCCGGGGGTCGGGGGTCTTGGGGCTCGGCGAGGAGGGGCAGAGGCCAGGCCAGGCCGGGGCGGGGCTCCCGGTAGGTGGAGCCAGGTGCCCAGGGGCAGAGGTGGAGGCGGGACTCAGCCCCTGTCAGCCCCGCCTAGCCCACTCCACCCCGACCCGATCCGGCCCGGCCGAGGACCCGAGAGGGAGAGCCGGCCAGTCTCCCAGGACCCCCGCGCCGCCGCGGGGACCGAGTCAGGTCGGAGCGAGAAAGCCAGCCTGGAGTTGAGTTGAGGAGCGCTGGGCAGTGCTGGGGCGGGGCGAGGGAGGCCCCCTGGGAACACCCGCTGTGTTGGCCCCCTCCACCGCTGCCCTGCCCTCCCCTGCCCTCCCCTGCCCCTGGGCTGAAGGGTGGAAGCCGGCGCAGGCTCTTGAGGCGTTCCGGGGCAGCCTCCGCCGTCTACGGCCATACCACCCTGAACGCGCCCGATCTCATCTGATCTCGGAAGCTAAGCAGGGTCGGGCCTGGTTAGTACTTGGATGGGAGACCGCCTGGGAATACCGGGTGCTGTAGGCTTTTGCGCCCCCTTCCCACACGCACTTTTCTTGCGTGGCCCGGAAACAGTGTCCGTGACCGCCTCAGGCCGTGACCCCCGGGCCCGCGGGGGTAGGGCGCAGGGGCAGCCCTGGGCTCCCGGTGTCCCTTCAGGCCTGCGGCTGGCCTCCCGCCTTCCGGCGCCCAGCGCCCAGCGCCTGCAGTGAGCCACACTGGCCTGGCTCTCTCCAGGGACGCTAGGACACTCCAGGCGACCCGGCGGAGCCGAGCCTGGTCCAGGCCTCCACCAGTCCTGTGCACCCTGACCGACCCCCACCCCCCCCCACCACTCACACTCCCGGATGGGGGGTGGGGAGGCGCACACCTGCTTTTCCCCAGAACACAGGGCCCACCCGCAGGGGCCGCTCCCCACCCGTTCTTGCCACACCAGCAGAGCGTGGCCACCCAGGTCCTGGGAGTGAGAGAGTCCATCCAGCGTCTCTCCCTAGGTCCGTCCCTTGGCAACTCTGCCTCCCTTCCCAACGCCTTCCTCCTGAGGGTCCCAGCCCTGAGTCTGTCTCTTCACCCATCTCTCTCTCTTTCTCTCTCTCTCTCTCTATCTCTGTCTCTCTCTCTCTCTCTCTCTCTCACACACACACACACACACACACACACTCTGGAAGCAGATGTCTTTCTGTCTATCTCTCTGCTCATCCATCTCTCCTTCACCTTTGTGACTCTACTGGCCTGTGAGGAGGCCTCCTGTCTCCATCTCCCACTCAGTGTGTCTCTTTCCTTGGCCCTTCTGTCTGTCACCCTGTCTCTCTCGCTCTCTCTCTCTCTCTCTCTCTCTCTCTCTCTCACAAACACACACACACAGACACACACTCACTCCTCTCTTCCCCCCTCCCACCCCAGCCACCTCACTCTGGGCTGCAAGTCACCCAGTCCATGGCAGCCTCGAGACTGGGCGGTCACAGGTTCTCTCATCTCCCATCTAACTTCCCGTGGATGTAAGAGTGGATTCCCACATCCCCCTTGAAGTGAGTGCACGTCTTCAGGGTGTGTGCAGGGCAGAGGCTGAGAGAAGGCCCAGGAGGCCACAGGGTCTTAGGAGGCTGCGCTGGGAGCCAAGCAAGAGAGCAGATGTCAAAGGAGGGCAGGTGCTCCGAGAAGAGGAGGAAGCAGCCTTCGGAGCAGGCAAGTGGTTCGGGGCCAGGAGGTTGCCGGGGAGGACCACGTGCCGAGGGGAGCTGAAGGCCAAGGCCGGGCGGTGGGGACAGGGAGGCAGAGGCCCCTTTGTTCGCGGCGAACCCTCCACCTGGAGACGCCTGGCCGCGAGGCAGGGCCTGAAGGCCCGGTGGGCGCGCGACCCCCCGCAACCGCTGCTCCCCCCCGCCCCCCGCAAGGCTTGCGGGTGAGGGGGCTTCCGGTCTGGTGAGGCCGTCGACTGGGCTCTGACGGGGTTTGACTCGGAACGCTACTTTCACAGGCGGTCCTTTCTGGGAGCACAGCCCATGGACAAATGGACGGAGGGGTCTGTGCCCTTCCTCAGGGCGGTGCTGTACAGGTCCTGGTCCTTGAGGTGTACAAACAAGGCGCAGAGCCCTCCGACCTTGGCACTCAGTCCGAAGGGAGTCACTCGGGGGTGGGGTAGAGTGTGGTGGGGTGGGGGTGAGGTAGGGTAGGGTGGGGGTGGCGGTGGGGGTGCGGGGCGGCCAAGCGCTGCTGTGCAGAGTGGACAAAGCAGAGTGGATGGGGAACTCAGGGCGAGGCCCGCGCCCCAGCGGCGCACTTCTGAGCCTGGCCCTGTGACTGACTGACTGACTGACTGACTGACTGACTGGGAACCAGCGGGCCACAGCCGGCTCGCCACCCGCTGCCCGGTTGTCTGTGGGTCCCTGCGTGTGTTCCTCCTCGGGCCCTCCCTGAGGTTGGCTCCCCGCACAGGTGTTGTGTGTGGCCGGCCGCTCGCCATTGCCCAGTCCCACTGCATTTCCAGCTGGGGCGCTGGGCCTCTGTCAGGGTCTCTGGGGTGTCCGGTGGGGGGCGCGGGGGGCCGGGGTGTCTGCTCCCGTCTTCGCCCCTGGCTCTCTGGGCGCCCGGCTCGGCTCTGCTCGGCTAGGCTAGGCTAGGGTAGCGCGGGCGGCGGCAGCTGGGGATTCTCTGGGGATTCTCGGCCAGGCGAAGGGCTGGGTGGGGTGGCGGTGCGGGTGCCGGGTGCCCGGGGGTCGGGGGTCTTGGGGCTCGGCGAGGAGGGGCAGAGGCCAGGCCAGGCCGGGGCGGGGCTCCCGGTAGGTGGAGCCAGGTGCCCAGGGGCAGAGGTGGAGGCGGGACTCAGCCCCTGTCAGCCCCGCCTAGCCCACTCCACCCCGACCCGATCCGGCCCGGCCGAGGACCCGAGAGGGAGAGCCGGCCAGTCTCCCAGGACCCCCGCGCCGCCGCGGGGACCGAGTCAGGTCGGAGCGAGAAAGCCAGCCTGGAGTTGAGTTGAGGAGCGCTGGGCAGTGCTGGGGCGGGGCGAGGGAGGCCCCCTGGGAACACCCGCTGTGTTGGCCCCCTCCACCGCTGCCCTGCCCTCCCCTGCCCTCCCCTGCCCCTGGGCTGAAGGGTGGAAGCCGGCGCAGGCTCTTGAGGCGTTCCGGGGCAGCCTCCGCCGTCTACGGCCATACCACCCTGAACGCGCCTGATCTCATCTGATCTCGGAAGCTAAGCAGGGTCGGGCCTGGTTAGTACTTGGATGGGAGACCGCCTGGGAATACCGGGTGCTGTAGGCTTTTGCGCCCCCTTCCCACACGCACTTTTCTTGCGTGGCCCGGAAACAGTGTCCGTGACCGCCTCAGGCCGTGACCCCCGGGCCCGCGGGGGTAGGGCGCAGGGGCAGCCCTGGGCTCCCGGTGTCCCTTCAGGCCTGCGGCTGGCCTCCCGCCTTCCGGCGCCCAGCGCCCAGCGCCTGCAGTGAGCCACACTGGCCTGGCTCTCTCCAGGGACGCTAGGACACTCCAGGCGACCCGGCGGAGCCGAGCCTGGTCCAGGCCTCCACCAGTCCTGTGCACCCTGACCGACCCCCACCCCCCCCCACCACTCACACTCCCGGATGGGGGGTGGGGAGGCGCACACCTGCTTTTCCCCAGAACACAGGGCCCACCCGCAGGGGCCGCTCCCCACCCGTTCTTGCCACACCAGCAGAGCGTGGCCACCCAGGTCCTGGGAGTGAGAGAGTCCATCCAGCGTCTCTCCCTAGGTCCGTCCCTTGGCAACTCTGCCTCCCTTCCCAACGCCTTCCTCCTGAGGGTCCCAGCCCTGAGTCTGTCTCTTCACCCATCTCTCTCTCTTTCTCTCTCTCTCTCTCTATCTCTGTCTCTCTCTCTCTCTCTCTCTCTCTCTCTCTCACACACACACACACACTCTGGAAGCAGATGTCTTTCTGTCTATCTCTCTGCTCATCCATCTCTCCTTCACCTTTGTGACTCTACTGGCCTGTGAGGAGGCCTCCTGTCTCCATCTCCCACTCAGTGTGTCTCTTTCCTTGGCCCTTCTGTCTGTCACCCTGTCTCTCTCGCTCTCTCTCTCTCTCTCTCTCTCTCTCTCACAAACACACACACACAGACACACACTCACTCCTCTCTTCCCCCTCCCACCCCAGCCACCTCACTCTGGGCTGCAAGTCACCCAGTCCATGGCAGCCTCGAGACTGGGCGGTCACAGGTTCTCTCATCTCCCATCTAACTTCCCGTGGATGTAAGAGTGGATTCCCACATCCCCCTTGAAGTGAGTGCACGTCTTCAGGGTGTGTGCAGGGCAGAGGCTGAGAGAAGGCCCAGGAGGCCACAGGGTCTTAGGAGGCTGCGCTGGGAGCCAAGCAAGAGAGCAGATGTCAAAGGAGGGCAGGTGCTCCGAGAAGAGGAGGAAGCAGCCTTCGGAGCAGGCAAGTGGTTCGGGGCCAGGAGGTTGCCGGGGAGGACCACGTGCCGAGGGAGCTGAAGGCCAAGGCCGGGCGGTGGGGACAGGGAGGCAGAGGCCCCTTTGTTCGCGGCGAACCCTCCACCTGGAGACGCCTGGCCGCGAGGCAGGGCCTGAAGGCCCGGTGGGCGCGCGACCCCCCGCAACCGCTGCTCCCCCCCGCCCCCCGCAAGGCTTGCGGGTGAGGGGGCTTCCGGTCTGGTGAGGCCGTCGACTGGGCTCTGACGGGGTTTGACTCGGAACGCTACTTTCACAGGCGGTCCTTTCCGGGAGCACAGCCCATGGACAAATGGACGGAGGGGTCTGTGCCCTTCCTCAGGGCGGTGCTGTACAGGTCCTGGTCCTTGAGGTGTACAAACAAGGCGCAGAGCCCTCCGACCTTGGCACTCAGTCCGAAGGGAGTCACTCGGGGGTGGGGTAGAGTGTGGTGGGGTGGGGGTGAGGTAGGGTAGGGTGGGGGTGGCGGTGGGGGTGCGGGGCGGCCAAGCGCTGCTGTGCAGAGTGGACAAAGCAGAGTGGATGGGGAACTCAGGGCGAGGCCCGCGCCCCAGCGGCGCACTTCTGAGCCTGGCCCTGTGACTGACTGACTGACTGACTGACTGACTGACTGGGAACCAGCGGGCCACAGCCGGCTCGCCACCCGCTGCCCGGTTGTCTGTGGGTCCCTGCGTGTGTTCCTCCTCGGGCCCTCCCTGAGGTTGGCTCCCCGCACAGGTGTTGTGTGTGGCCGGCCGCTCGCCATTGCCCAGTCCCACTGCATTTCCAGCTGGGGCGCTGGGCCTCTGTCAGGGTCTCTGGGGTGTCCGGTGGGGGCGCGGGGGGCCGGGGTGTCTGCTCCCGTCTTCGCCCCTGGCTCTCTGGGCGCCCGGCTCGGCTCTGCTCGGCTAGGCTAGGCTAGGGTAGCGCGGGCGGCGGCAGCTGGGGATTCTCTGGGGATTCTCGGCCAGGCGAAGGGCTGGGTGGGGTGGCGGTGCGGGTGCCGGGTGCCCGGGGGTCGGGGGTCTTGGGGCTCGGCGAGGAGGGGCAGAGGCCAGGCCAGGCCGGGGCGGGGCTCCCGGTAGGTGGAGCCAGGTGCCCAGGGGCAGAGGTGGAGGCGGGACTCAGCCCTGTCAGCCCCGCCTAGCCCACTCCACCCCGACCCGATCCGGCCCGGCCGAGGACCCGAGAGGGAGAGCCGGCCAGTCTCCCAGGACCCCCGCGCCGCCGCGGGGACCGAGTCAGGTCGGAGCGAGAAAGCCAGCCTGGAGTTGAGTTGAGGAGCGCTGGGCAGTGCTGGGGCGGGGCGAGGGAGGCCCCCTGGGAACACCCGCTGTGTTGGCCCCCTCCACCGCTGCCCTGCCCTCCCCTGCCCTCCCCTGCCCCTGGGCTGAAGGGTGGAAGCCGGCGCAGGCTCTTGAGGCGTTCCGGGGCAGCCTCCGCCGTCTACGGCCATACCACCCTGAACGCGCCCGATCTCGTCTGATCTCGGAAGCTAAGCAGGGTCGGGCCTGGTTAGTACTTGGATGGGAGACCGCCTGGGAATACCGGGTGCTGTAGGCTTTTGCGCCCCCTTCCCACACGCACTTTTCTTGCGTGGCCCGGAAACAGTGTCCGTGACCGCCTCAGGCCGTGACCCCCGGGCCCGCGGGGGTAGGGCGCAGGGGCAGCCCTGGGCTCCCGGTGTCCCTTCAGGCCTGCGGATGGCCTCCCGCCTCCCGCCTCCCGCCTCGCCTCCGGCGCCCAGCGCCCAGCGCCTGCAGTGAGCCACACTGGCCTGGCTCTCTCCAGGGACGCTAGGACACTCCAGGCGACCCGGCGGAGCCGAGCCTGGTCCAGGCCTCGACCAGTCCTGTGCACCCTGACCGACCCCCACCCCCCCCACCACTCACACTCCCGGATGGGGGGTGGGGAGGCGCACACCTGCTTTTCCCCAGAACACAGGGCCCACCCGCAGGGGCCGCTCCCCACCCGTTCTTGCCACACCAGCAGAGCGTGGCCACCCAGGTCCTGGGAGTGAGAGAGTCCATCCAGCGTCTCTCCCTAGGTCCGTCCCTTGGCAACTCTGCCTCCCTTCCCAACGCCTTCCTCCTGAGGGTCCCAGCCCTGATTCTGTCTCTTCACCCATCTCTCTCTCTTTCTCTCTCTCTCTCTCTATCTCTGTCTCTCTCTCTCTCTCTCTCTCTCTCTCTCTCTCACACACACACACACACACACACACTCTGGAAGCAGATGTCTTTCTGTCTATCTCTCTGCTCATCCATCTCTCCTTCACCTTTGTGACTCTACTGGCCTGTGAGGAGGCCTCCTGTCTCCATCTCCCACTCAGTGTGTCTCTTTCCTTGGCCCTTCTGTCTGTCACCCTGTCTCTCTCGCTCTCTCTCTCTCTCTCTCTTTCTCTCTCTCTCACAAACACACACACACAGACACACACTCACTCCTCTCTTCCCCCCTCCCACCCCAGCCACCTCACTCTGGGCTGCAAGTCACCCAGTCCATGGCAGCCTCGAGACTGGGCGGTCACAGGTTCTCTCATCTCCCATCTAACTTCCCGTGGATGTAAGAGTGGATTCCCACATCCCCCTTGAAGTGAGTGCACGTCTTCAGGGTGTGTGCAGGGCAGAGGCTGAGAGAAGGCCCAGGAGGCCACAGGGTCTTAGGAGGCTGCGCTGGGAGCCAAGCAAGAGAGCAGATGTCAAAGGAGGGCAGGTGCTCCGAGAAGAGGAGGAAGCAGCCTTCGGAGCAGGCAAGTGGTTCGGGGCCAGGAGATTGCCGGGGAGGACCACGTGCCGAGGGGAGCTGAAGGCCAAGGCCGGGCGGTGGGGACAGGGAGGCAGAGGCCCCTTTGTTCGCGGCGAACCCTCCACCTGGAGACGCCTGGCCGCGAGGCAGGGCCTGAAGGCCCGGTGGGCGCGCGACCCCCCGCAACCGCTGCTCCCCCCCGCCCCCCGCAAGGCTTGCGGGTGAGGGGGCTTCCGGTCTGGTGAGGCCGTCGACTGGGCTCTGACGGGGTTTGACTCGGAACGCTACTTTCACAGGCGGTCCTTTCCGGGAGCACAGCCCATGGACAAATGGACGGAGGGGTCTGTGCCCTTCCTCAGGGCGGTGCTGTACAGGTCCTGGTCCTTGAGGTGTACCAAACAAGGCCAGAGCCCTCCGACCTTGGCACTCAGTCCGAAGGGAGTCACTCGGGGGTGGGGTAGAGTGTGGTGGGGTGGGGGTGAGGTAGGGTAGGGTGGGGGTGGCGGTGGGGTTGCGGGGCGGCCAAGCGCTGCTGTGCAGAGTGGACAAAGCAGAGTGGATGGGGAACTCAGGGCGAGGCCCGCGCCCCAGCGGCGCACTTCTGAGCCTGGCCCTGTGACTGACTGACTGACTGACTGACTGACTGACTGACTGGGAACCAGCGGGCCACAGCCGGCTCGCCACCCGCTGCCCGGTTGTCTGTGGGTCCCTGCGTGTGTTCCTCCTCGGGCCCTCCCTGAGGGTGGCTCCCCGCACAGGTGTTGTGTGTGGCCGGCCGCTCGCCATTGCCCAGTCCCACTGCATTTCCAGCTGGGGCGCTGGGCCTCTGTCAGGGTCTCTGGGGTGTCCGGTGGGGGGCGCGGGGGGCCGGGGTGTCTGCTCCCGTCTTCGCCCCTGGCTCTCTGGGCGCCCGGCTCGGCTCTGCTCGGCTAGGCTAGGCTAGGGTAGCGCGGGCGGCGGCAGCTGGGGATTCTCTGGGGATTCTCGGCCAGGCGAAGGGCTGGGTGGGGTGGCGGTGCGGGTGCCGGGTGCCCGGGGGTCGGGGGTCTTGGGGCTCGGCGAGGAGGGGCAGAGGCCAGGCCAGGCCGGGGCGGGGCTCCCGGTAGGTGGAGCCAGGTGCCCAGGGGCAGAGGTGGAGGCGGGACTCAGCCCCTGTCAGCCCCGCCTAGCCCACTCCACCCCGACCCGATCCGGCCCGGCCGAGGACCCGAGAGGGAGAGCCGGCCAGTCTCCCAGGACCCCCGCGCCGCCGCGGGGACCGAGTCAGGTCGGAGCGAGAAAGCCAGCCTGGAGTTGAGTTGAGGAGCGCTGGGCAGTGCTGGGGCGGGGCGAGGGAGGCCCCCTGGGAACACCCGCTGTGTTGGCCCCCTCCACCGCTGCCCTGCCCTCCCCTGCCCTCCCCTGCCCCTGGGCTGAAGGGTGGAAGCCGGCGCAGGCTCTTGAGGCGTTCCGGGGCAGCCTCCGCCGTCTACGGCCATACCACCCTGAACGCGCCCGATCTCGTCTGATCTCGGAAGCTAAGCAGGGTCGGGCCTGGTTAGTACTTGGATGGGAGACCGCCTGGGAATACCGGGTGCTGTAGGCTTTTGCGCCCCCTTCCCACACGCACTTTTCTTGCGTGGCCCGGAAACAGTGTCCGTGACCGCCTCAGGCCGTGACCCCCGGGCCCGCGGGGGTAGGGCGCAGGGGCAGCCCTGGGCTCCCGGTGTCCCTTCAGGCCTGCGGCTGGCCTCCCGCCTTCCGGCGCCCAGCGCCCAGCGCCTGCAGTGAGCCACACTGGCCTGGCTCTCTCCAGGGACGCTAGGACACTCCAGGCGACCCGGCGGAGCCGAGCCTGGTCCAGGCCTCCACCAGTCCTGTGCACCCTGACCGACCCCCACCCCCCCCCACCACTCACACTCCCGGATGGGGGGTGGGGAGGCGCACACCTGCTTTTCCCCAGAACACAGGGCCCACCCGCAGGGGCCGCTCCCCACCCGTTCTTGCCACACCAGCAGAGCGTGGCCACCCAGGTCCTGGGAGTGAGAGAGTCCATCCAGCGTCTCTCCCTAGGTCCGTCCCTTGGCAACTCTGCCTCCCTTCCCAACGCCTTCCTCCTGAGGGTCCCAGCCCTGAGTCTGTCTCTTCACCCATCTCTCTCTCTTTCTCTCTCTCTCTCTCTATCTCTGTCTCTCTCTCTCTCTCTCTCTCTCTCTCTCTCACACACACACACACACACACACACACTCTGGAAGCAGATGTCTTTCTGTCTATCTCTCTGCTCATCCATCTCTCCTTCACCTTTGTGACTCTACTGGCCTGTGAGGAGGCCTCCTGTCTCCATCTCCCACTCAGTGTGTCTCTTTCCTTGGCCCTTCTGTCTGTCACCCTGTCTCTCTCGCGCTCTCTCTCTCTCTCTCTCTCTCTCTCTCTCTCTCACAAACACACACACACAGACACACACTCACTCCTCTCTTCCCCCCTCCCACCCCAGCCACCTCACTCTGGGCTGCAAGTCACCCAGTCCATGGCAGCCTCGAGACTGGGCGGTCACAGGTTCTCTCATCTCCCATCTAACTTCCCGTGGATGTAAGAGTGGATTCCCACATCCCCCTTGAAGTGAGTGCACGTCTTCAGGGTGTGTGCAGGGCAGAGGCTGAGAGAAGGCCCAGGAGGCCACAGGGTCTTAGGAGGCTGCGCTGGGAGCCAAGCAAGAGAGCAGATGTCAAAGGAGGGCAGGTGCTCCGAGAAGAGGAGGAAGCAGCCTTCGGAGCAGGCAAGTGGTTCGGGGCCAGGAGGTTGCCGGGGAGGACCACGTGCCGAGGGGAGCTGAAGGCCAAGGCCGGGCGGTGGGGCAGGGAGGCAGAGGCCCCTTTGTTCGCGGCGAACCCTCCACCTGGAGACGCCTGGCCGCGAGGCAGGGCCTGAAGGCCCGGTGGGCGCGCGACCCCCCGCAACCGCTGCTCCCCCCCGCCCCCCGCAAGGCTTGCGGGTGAGGGGGCTTCCGGTCTGGTGAGGCCGTCGACTGGGCTCTGACGGGGTTTGACTCGGAACGCTACTTTCACAGGCGGTCCTTTCCGGGAGCACAGCCCATGGACAAATGGACGGAGGGGTCTGTGCCCTTCCTCAGGGCGGTGCTGTACAGGTCCTGGTCCTTGAGGTGTACAAACAAGGCGCAGAGCCCTCCGACCTTGGCACTCAGTCCGAAGGGAGTCACTCGGGGGTGGGGTAGAGTGTGGTGGGGTGGGGGTGAGGTAGGGTAGGGTGGGGGTGGCGGTGGGGGTGCGGGGCGGCCAAGCGCTGCTGTGCAGAGTGGACAAAGCAGAGTGGATGGGGAACTCAGGGCGAGGCCCGCGCCCCAGCGGCGCACTTCTGAGCCTGGCCCTGTGACTGACTGACTGACTGACTGACTGGGAACCAGCGGGCCACAGCCGGCTCGCCACCCGCTGCCCGGTTGTCTGTGGGTCCCTGCGTGTGTTCCTCCTCGGGCCCTCCCTGAGGTTGGCTCCCCGCACAGGTGTTGTGTGTGGCCGGCCGCTCGCCATTGCCCAGTCCCACTGCATTTCCAGCTGGGGCGCTGGGCCTCTGTCAGGGTCTCTGGGGTGTCCGGTGGGGGGCGCGGGGGGCCGGGGTGTCTGCTCCCGTCTTCGCCCCTGGCTCTCTGGGCGCCCGGCTCGGCTCTGCTCGGCTAGGCTAGGCTAGGGTAGCGCGGGCGGCGGCAGCTGGGGATTCTCTGGGGATTCTCGGCCAGGCGAAGGGCTGGGTGGGGTGGCGGTGCGGGTGCCGGGTGCCCGGGGGTCGGGGGTCGTGGGGCTCGGCGAGGAGGGGCAGAGGCCAGGCCAGGCCGGGGCGGGGCTCCCGGTAGGTGGAGCCAGGTGCCCAGGGGCAGAGGTGGAGGCGGGACTCAGCCCCTGTCAGCCCCGCCTAGCCCACTCCACCCCGACCCGATCCGGCCCCGCCAAGGACCCGAGAGGGAGAGCCGGCCAGTCTCCCAGGACCCCCGCGCCGCCGCGGGGACCGAGTCAGGTCGGAGCGAGAAAGCCAGCCTGGAGTTGAGTTGAGGAGCGCTGGGCAGTGCTGGGGCGGGGCGAGGGAGGCCCCCTGGGAACACCCGCTGTGTTGGCCCCCTCCACCGCTGCCTGCCCCTGGGCTGAAGGGTGGAAGCCGGTGCAGGCTCTTGAGGCGTTCCGGGGCAGCCTCTGCCGTCTACGGCCATACCACCCTGAACGCGCCCGATCTCGTCTGATCTCGGAAGCTAAGCAGGGTCGGGCCTGGTTAGTACTTGGATGGGAGACCGCCTGGGAATACCGGGTGCTGTAGGCTTTTGCGCCCCCTTCCCACACGCACTTTTCTTGCGTGGCCCGGAAACAGTGTCCGTGACCGCCTCAGGCCGTGACCCCCGGGCCCGCGGGGGTAGGGCGCAGGGGCAGCCCTGGGCTCCCGGTGTCCCTTCAGGCCTGCGGCTGGCCTCCCGCCTTCCGGCGCCCAGCGCCCAGCGCCTGCAGTGAGCCACACTGGCCTGGCTCTCTCCAGGGACGCTAGGACACTCCAGGCGACCCGGCGGAGCCGAGCCTGGTCCAGGCCTCGACCAGTCCTGTGCACCCTGACCGACCCCCACCCCCCCCCACCACTCACACTCCCGGATGGGGGGTGGGGAGGCGCACACCTGCTTTTCCCCAGAACACAGGGCCCACCCGCAGGGGCCGCTCCCCACCCGTTCTTGCCACACCAGCAGAGCGTGGCCACCCAGGTCCTGGGAGTGAGAGAGTCCATCCAGCGTCTCTCCCTAGGTCCGTCCCTTGGCAACTCTGCCTCCCTTCCCAACGCCTTCCTCCTGAGGGTCCCAGCCCTGAGTCTGTCTCTTCACCCATCTCTCTCTCTTTCTCTCTCTCTCTCTCTATCTCTGTCTCTCTCTCTCTCTCTCTCTCTCTCTCTCTCACACACACACACACACACACACACACTCTGGAAGCAGATGTCTTTCTGTCTATCTCTCTGCTCATCCATCTCTCCTTCACCTTTGTGACTCTACTGGCCTGTGAGGAGGCCTCCTGTCTCCATCTCCCACTCAGTGTGTCTCTTTCCTTGGCCCTTCTGTCTGTCACCCTGTCTCTCTCGCGCTCTCTCTCTCTCTCTCTCTCTCTCTCTCTCTCTCTCACAAACACACACACACAGACACACACTCACTCCTCTCTTCCCCCCTCCCACCCCAGCCACCTCACTCTGGGCTGCAAGTCACCCAGTCCATGGCAGCCTCGAGACTGGGCGGTCACAGGTTCTCTCATCTCCCATCTAACTTCCCGTGGATGTAAGAGTGGATTCCCACATCCCCCTTGAAGTGAGTGCACGTCTTCAGGGTGTGTGCAGGGCAGAGGCTGAGAGAAGGCCCAGGAGGCCACAGGGTCTTAGGAGGCTGCGCTGGGAGCCAAGCAAGAGAGCAGATGTCAAAGGAGGGCAGGTGCTCCGAGAAGAGGAGGAAGCAGCCTTCGGAGCAGGCAAGTGGTTCGGGGCCAGGAGGTTGCCGGGGAGGACCACGTGCCGAGGGGAGCTGAAGGCCAAGGCCGGGCGGTGGGGACAGGGAGGCAGAGGCCCCTTTGTTCGCGGCGAACCCTCCACCTGGAGACGCCTGGCCGCGAGGCAGGGCCTGAAGGCCCGGTGGGCGCGCGACCCCCCGCAACCGCTGCTCCCCCCCGCCCCCCGCAAGGCTTGCGGGTGAGGGGGCTTCCGGTCTGGTGAGGCCGTCGACTGGGCTCTGACGGGGTTTGACTCGGAACGCTACTTTCACAGGCGGTCCTTTCCGGGAGCACAGCCCATGGACAAATGGACGGAGGGGTCTGTGCCCTTCCTCAGGGCGGTGCTGTACAGGTCCTGGTCCTTGAGGTGTACAAACAAGGCGCAGAGCCCTCCGACCTTGGCACTCAGTCCGAAGGGAGTCACTCGGGGGTGGGGTAGAGTGTGGTGGGGTGGGGGTGAGGTAGGGTAGGGTGGGGGTGGCGGTGGGGGTGCGGGGCGGCCAAGCGCTGCTGTGCAGAGTGGACAAAGCAGAGTGGATGGGGAACTCAGGGCGAGGCCCGCGCCCCAGCGGCGCACTTCTGAGCCTGGCCCTGTGACTGACTGACTGACTGACTGACTGACTGACTGACTGGGAACCAGCGGGCCACAGCCGGCTCGCCACCCGCTGCCCGGTTGTCTGTGGGTCCCTGCGTGTGTTCCTCCTCGGGCCCTCCCTGAGGGTGGCTCCCCGCACAGGTGTTGTGTGTGGCCGGCCACTCGCCATTGCCCAGTCCCACTGCATTTCCAGCTGGGGCGCTGGGCCTCTGTCAGGGTCTCTGGGGTGTCCGGTGGGGGGCGCGGGGGGCCGGGGTGTCTGCTCCCGTCTTCGCCCCTGGCTCTCTGGGCGCCCGGCTCGGCTCTGCTCGGCTAGGCTAGGCTAGGGTAGCGCGGGCGGCGGCAGCTGGGGATTCTCTGGGGATTCTCGGCCAGGCGAAGGGCTGGGTGGGGTGGCGGTGCGGGTGCCGGGTGCCCGGGGGTCGGGGGTCTTGGGGCTCGGCGAGGAGGGGCAGAGGCCAGGCCAGGCCGGGGCGGGGCTCCCGGTAGGTGGAGCCAGGTGCCCAGGGGCAGAGGTGGAGGCGGGACTCAGCCCCTGTCAGCCCCGCCTAGCCCACTCCACCCCGACCCGATCCGGCCCGGCCGAGGACCCGAGAGGGAGAGCCGGCCAGTCTCCCAGGACCCCCGCGCCGCCGCGGGGACCGAGTCAGGTCGGAGCGAGAAAGCCAGCCTGGAGTTGAGTTGAGGAGCGCTGGGCAGTGCTGGGGCGGGGCGAGGGAGGCCCCCTGGGAACACCCGCTGTGTTGGCCCCCTCCACCGCTGCCCTGCCCTCCCCTGCCCTCCCCTGCCCCTGGGCTGAAGGGTGGAAGCCGGCGCAGGCTCTTGAGGCGTTCCGGGGCAGCCTCCGCCGTCTACGGCCATACCACCCTGAACGCGCCCGATCTCGTCTGATCTCGGAAGCTAAGCAGGGTCGGGCCTGGTTAGTACTTGGATGGGAGACCGCCTGGGAATACCGGGTGCTGTAGGCTTTTGCGCCCCCTTCCCACACGCACTTTTCTTGCGTGGCCCGGAAACAGTGTCCGTGACCGCCTCAGGCCGTGACCCCCGGGCCCGCGGGGGTAGGGCGCAGGGGCAGCCCTGGGCTCCCGGTGTCCCTTCAGGCCTGCGGCTGGCCTCCCGCCTCCCGCCTCCCGCCTCGCCTCCGGCGCCCAGCGCCCAGCGCCTGCAGTGAGCCACACTGGCCTGGCTCTCTCCAGGGACGCTAGGACACTCCAGGCGACCCGGCGGAGCCGAGCCTGGTCCAGGCCTCGACCAGTCCTGTGCACCCTGACCGACCCCCACCCCCCCCCACCACTCACACTCCCGGATGGGGGGTGGGGAGGCGCACACCTGCTTTTCCCCAGAACACAGGGCCCACCCGCAGGGGCCGCTCCCCACCCGTTCTTGCCACACCAGCAGAGCGTGGCCACCCAGGTCCTGGGAGTGAGAGAGTCCATCCAGCGTCTCTCCCTAGGTCCGTCCCTTGGCAACTCTGCCTCCCTTCCCAACGCCTTCCTCCTGAGGGTCCCAGCCCTGAGTCTGTCTCTTCACCCATCTCTCTCTCTTTCTCTCTCTCTCTCTCTATCTCTGTCTCTCTCTCTCTCTCTCTCTCTCTCTCTCACACACACACACACACACACACACACTCTGGAAGCAGATGTCTTTCTGTCTATCTCTCTGCTCATCCATCTCTCCTTCACCTTTGTGACTCTACTGGCCTGTGAGGAGGCCTCCTGTCTCCATCTCCCACTCAGTGTGTCTCTTTCCTTGGCCCTTCTGTCTGTCACCCTGTCTCTCTCGCTCTCTCTCTCTCTCTCTCTCTCTCTCTCACAAACACACACACACAGACACACACTCACTCCTCTCTTCCCCCCTCCCACCCCAGCCACCTCACTCTGGGCTGCAAGTCACCCAGTCCATGGCAGCCTCGAGACTGGGCGGTCACAGGTTCTCTCATCTCCCATCTAACTTCCCGTGGATGTAAGAGTGGATTCCCACATCCCCCTTGAAGTGAGTGCACGTCTTCAGGGTGTGTGCAGGGCAGAGGCTGAGAGAAGGCCCAGGAGGCCACAGGGTCTTAGGAGGCTGCGCTGGGAGCCAAGCAAGAGAGCAGATGTCAAAGGAGGGCAGGTGCTCCGAGAAGAGGAGGAAGCAGCCTTCGGAGCAGGCAAGTGGTTCGGGGCCAGGAGGTTGCCGGGGAGGACCACGTGCCGAGGGGAGCTGAAGGCCAAGGCCGGGCGGTGGGGACAGGGAGGCAGAGGCCCCTTTGTTCGCGGCGAACCCTCCACCTGGAGACGCCTGGCCGCGAGGCAGGGCCTGAAGGCCCGGTGGGCGCGCGACCCCCCGCAACCGCTGCTCCCCCCCGCCCCCCGCAAGGCTTGCGGGTGAGGGGGCTTCCGGTCTGGTGAGGCCGTCGACTGGGCTCTGACGGGGTTTGACTCGGAACGCTACTTTCACAGGCGGTCCTTTCCGGGAGCACAGCCCATGGACAAATGGACGGAGGGGTCTGTGCCCTTCCTCAGGGCGGTGCTGTACAGGTCCTGGTCCTTGAGGTGTACAAACAAGGCGCAGAGCCCTCCGACCTTGGCACTCAGTCCGAAGGGAGTCACTCGGGGGTGGGGTAGAGTGTGGTGGGGTGGGGGTGAGGTAGGGTAGGGTGGGGGTGGCGGTGGGGGTGCGGGGCGGCCAAGCGCTGCTGTGCAGAGTGGACAAAGCAGAGTGGATGGGGAACTCAGGGCGAGGCCCGCGCCCCAGCGGCGCACTTCTGAGCCTGGCCCTGTGACTGACTGACTGACTGACTGACTGGGAACCAGCGGGCCACAGCCGGCTCGCCACCCGCTGCCCGGTTGTCTGTGGGTCCCTGCGTGTGTTCCTCCTCGGGCCCTCCCTGAGGTTGGCTCCCCGCACAGGTGTTGTGTGTGGCCGGCCGCTCGCCATTGCCCAGTCCCACTGCATTTCCAGCTGGGGCGCTGGGCCTCTGTCAGGGTCTCTGGGGTGTCCGGTGGGGGGCGCGGGGGGCCGGGGTGTCTGCTCCCGTCTTCGCCCCTGGCTCTCTGGGCGCCCGGCTCGGCTCTGCTCGGCTAGGCTAGGCTAGGGTAGCGCGGGCGGCGGCAGCTGGGGATTCTCTGGGGATTCTCGGCCAGGCGAAGGGCTGGGTGGGGTGGCGGTGCGGGTGCCGGGTGCCCGGGGGTCGGGGGTCGTGGGGCTCGGCGAGGAGGGGCAGAGGCCAGGCCAGGCCGGGGCGGGGCTCCCGGTAGGTGGAGCCAGGTGCCCAGGGGCAGAGGTGGAGGCGGGACTCAGCCCCTGTCAGCCCCGCCTAGCCCACTCCACCCCGACCCGATCCGGCCCCGCCAAGGACCCGAGAGGGAGAGCCGGCCAGTCTCCCAGGACCCCCGCGCCGCCGCGGGGACCGAGTCAGGTCGGAGCGAGAAAGCCAGCCTGGAGTTGAGTTGAGGAGCGCTGGGCAGTGCTGGGGCGGGGCGAGGGAGGCCCCCTGGGAACACCCGCTGTGTTGGCCCCCTCCACCGCTGCCTGCCCCTGGGCTGAAGGGTGGAAGCCGGTGCAGGCTCTTGAGGCGTTCCGGGGCAGCCTCTGCCGTCTACGGCCATACCACCCTGAACGCGCCCGATCTCGTCTGATCTCGGAAGCTAAGCAGGGTCGGGCCTGGTTAGTACTTGGATGGGAGACCGCCTGGGAATACCGGGTGCTGTAGGCTTTTGCGCCCCCTTCCCACACGCACTTTTCTTGCGTGGCCCGGAAACAGTGTCCGTGACCGCCTCAGGCCGTGACCCCCGGGCCCGCGGGGGTAGGGCGCAGGGGCAGCCCTGGGCTCCCGGTGTCCCTTCAGGCCTGCGGCTGGCCTCCCGCCTTCCGGCGCCCAGCGCCCAGCGCCTGCAGTGAGCCACACTGGCCTGGCTCTCTCCAGGGACGCTAGAGGACACTCCAGGCGACCCGGCGGAGCCGAGCCTGGTCCAGGCCTCGACCAGTCCTGTGCACCCTGACCGACCCCCACCCCCCCCCACCACTCACACTCCCGGATGGGGGGTGGGGAGGCGCACACCTGCTTTTCCCCAGAACACAGGGCCCACCCGCAGGGGCCGCTCCCCACCCGTTCTTGCCACACCAGCAGAGCGTGGCCACCCAGGTCCTGGGAGAGAGTCCATCCAGCGTCTCTCCCTAGGTCCGTCCCTTGGCAACTCTGCCTCCCTTCCCAACGCCTTCCTCCTGAGGGTCCCAGCCCTGAGTCTGTCTCTTCACCCATCTCTCTCTCTTTCTCTCTCTCTCTCTCTATCTCTGTCTCTCTCTCTCTCTCTCTCTCTCTCTCACACACACACACACACACACACACACTCTGGAAGCAGATGTCTTTCTGTCTATCTCTCTGCTCATCCATCTCTCCTTCACCTTTGTGACTCTACTGGCCTGTGAGGAGGCCTCCTGTCTCCATCTCCCACTCAGTGTGTCTCTTTCCTTGGCCCTTCTGTCTGTCACCCTGTCTCTCTCGCGCTCTCTCTCTCTCTCTCTCTCTCTCTCTCTCTCTCTCTCACAAACACACACACACAGACACACACTCACTCCTCTCTTCCCCCCTCCCACCCCAGCCACCTCACTCTGGGCTGCAAGTCACCCAGTCCATGGCAGCCTCGAGACTGGGCGGTCACAGGTTCTCTCATCTCCCATCTAACTTCCCGTGGATGTAAGAGTGGATTCCCACATCCCCCTTGAAGTGAGTGCACGTCTTCAGGGTGTGTGCAGGGCAGAGGCTGAGAGAAGGCCCAGGAGGCCACAGGGTCTTAGGAGGCTGCGCTGGGAGCCAAGCAAGAGAGCAGATGTCAAAGGAGGGCAGGTGCTCCGAGAAGAGGAGGAAGCAGCCTTCGGAGCAGGCAAGTGGTTCGGGGCCAGGAGGTTGCCGGGGAGGACCACGTGCCGAGGGGAGCTGAAGGCCAAGGCCGGGCGGTGGGGACAGGGAGGCAGAGGCCCCTTTGTTCGCGGCGAACCCTCCACCTGGAGACGCCTGGCCGCGAGGCAGGGCCTGAAGGCCCGGTGGGCGCGCGACCCCCCGCAACCGCTGCTCCCCCCCGCCCCCCGCAAGGCTTGCGGGTGAGGGGGCTTCCGGTCTGGTGAGGCCGTCGACTGGGCTCTGACGGGGTTTGACTCGGAACGCTACTTTCACAGGCGGTCCTTTCCGGGAGCACAGCCCATGGACAAATGGACGGAGGGGTCTGTGCCCTTCCTCAGGGCGGTGCTGTACAGGTCCTGGTCCTTGAGGTGTACAAACAAGGCGCAGAGCCCTCCGACCTTGGCACTCAGTCCGAAGGGAGTCACTCGGGGGTGGGGTAGAGTGTGGTGGGGTGGGGGTGAGGTAGGGTAGGGTGGGGGTGGCGGTGGGGGTGCGGGGCGGCCAAGCGCTGCTGTGCAGAGTGGACAAAGCAGAGTGGATGGGGAACTCAGGGCGAGGCCCGCGCCCCAGCGGCGCACTTCTGAGCCTGGCCCTGTGACTGACTGACTGACTGACTGACTGGGAACCAGCGGGCCACAGCCGGCTCGCCACCCGCTGCCCGGTTGTCTGTGGGTCCCTGCGTGTGTTCCTCCTCGGGCCCTCCCTGAGGTTGGCTCCCCGCACAGGTGTTGTGTGTGGCCGGCCGCTCGCCATTGCCCAGTCCCACTGCATTTCCAGCTGGGGCGCTGGGCCTCTGTCAGGGTCTCTGGGGTGTCCGGTGGGGGGCGCGGGGGGCCGGGGTGTCTGCTCCCGTCTTCGCCCCTGGCTCTCTGGGCGCCCGGCTCGGCTCTGCTCGGCTAGGCTAGGCTAGGGTAGCGCGGGCGGCGGCAGCTGGGGATTCTCTGGGGATTCTCGGCCAGGCGAAGGGCTGGGTGGGGTGGCGGTGCGGGTGCCGGGTGCCCGGGGGTCGGGGGTCTTGGGGCTCGGCGAGGAGGGGCAGAGGCCAGGCCAGGCCGGGGCGGGGCTCCCGGTAGGTGGAGCCAGGTGCCCAGGGGCAGAGGTGGAGGCGGGACTCAGCCCCTGTCAGCCCCGCCTAGCCCACTCCACCCCGACCCGATCCGGCCCGGCCGAGGACCCGAGAGGGAGAGCCGGCCAGTCTCCCAGGACCCCCGCGCCGCCGCGGGGACCGAGTCAGGTCGGAGCGAGAAAGCCAGCCTGGAGTTGAGTTGAGGAGCGCTGGGCAGTGCTGGGGCGGGGCGAGGGAGGCCCCCTGGGAACACCCGCTGTGTTGGCCCCCTCCACCGCTGCCCTGCCCTCCCCTGCCCTCCCCTGCCCCTGGGCTGAAGGGTGGAAGCCGGCGCAGGCTCTTGAGGCGTTCCGGGGCAGCCTCCGCCGTCTACGGCCATACCACCCTGAACGCGCCCGATCTCGTCTGATCTGGAAGCTAAGCAGGGTCGGGCCTGGTTAGTACTTGGATGGGAGACCGCCTGGGAATACCGGGTGCTGTAGGCTTTTGCGCCCCCTTCCCACACGCACTTTTCTTGCGTGGCCCGGAAACAGTGTCCGTGACCGCCTCAGGCCGTGACCCCCGGGCCCGCGCGGGTAGGGCGCAGGGGCAGCCCTGGGCTCCCGGTGTCCCTTCAGGCCTGCGGCTGGCCTCCCGCCTCGCCTCCGGCGCCCAGCGCCCAGCGCCTGCAGTGAGCCACACTGGCCTGGCTCTCTCCAGGGACGCTAGGACACTCCAGGCGACCCGGCGGAGCCGAGCCTGGTCCAGGCCTCGACCAGTCCTGTGCACCCTGACCGACCCCCACCCCCCCCCACCACTCACACTCCCGGATGGGGGGTGGGGAGGCGCACACCTGCTTTTCCCCAGAACACAGGGCCCACCCGCAGGGGCCGCTCCCCACCCGTTCTTGCCACACCAGCAGAGCGTGGCCACCCAGGTCCTGGGAGTGAGAGAGTCCATCCAGCGTCTCTCCCTAGGTCCGTCCCTTGGCAACTCTGCCTCCCTTCCCAACGCCTTCCTCCTGAGGGTCCCAGCCCTGAGTCTGTCTCTTCACCCATCTCTCTCTCTTTCTCTCTCTCTCTCTCTATCTCTGTCTCTCTCTCTCTCTCTCTCTCTCTCTCTCTCACACACACACACACACACACACACACTCTGGAAGCAGATGTCTTTCTGTCTATCTCTCTGCTCATCCATCTCTCCTTCACCTTTGTGACTCTACTGGCCTGTGAGGAGGCCTCCTGTCTCCATCTCCCACTCAGTGTGTCTCTTTCCTTGGCCCTTCTGTCTGTCACCCTGTCTCTCTCGCTCTCTCTCTCTCTCTCTCTCTCTCTCTCACAAACACACACACACAGACACACACTCACTCCTCTCTTCCCCCCTCCCACCCCAGCCACCTCACTCTGGGCTGCAAGTCACCCAGTCCATGGCAGCCTCGAGACTGGGCGGTCACAGGTTCTCTCATCTCCCATCTAACTTCCCGTGGATGTAAGAGTGGATTCCCACATCCCCCTTGAAGTGAGTGCACGTCTTCAGGGTGTGTGCAGGGCAGAGGCTGAGAGAAGGCCCAGGAGGCCACAGGGTCTTAGGAGGCTGCGCTGGGAGCCAAGCAAGAGAGCAGATGTCAAAGGAGGGCAGGTGCTCCGAGAAGAGGAGGAAGCAGCCTTCGGAGCAGGCAAGTGGTTCGGGGCCAGGAGGTTGCCGGGGAGGACCACGTGCCGAGGGGAGCTGAAGGCCAAGGCCGGGCGGTGGGGACAGGGAGGCAGAGGCCCCTTTGTTCGCGGCGAACCCTCCACCTGGAGACGCCTGGCCGCGAGGCAGGGCCTGAAGGCCCGGTGGGCGCGCGACCCCCCGCAACCGCTGCTCCCCCCCGCCCCCCGCAAGGCTTGCGGGTGAGGGGGCTTCCGGTCTGGTGAGGCCGTCGACTGGGCTCTGACGGGGTTTGACTCGGAACGCTACTTTCACAGGCGGTCCTTTCCGGGAGCACAGCCCATGGACAAATGGACGGAGGGGTCTGTGCCCTTCCTCAGGGCGGTGCTGTACAGGTCCTGGTCCTTGAGGTGTACAAACAAGGCGCAGAGCCCTCCGACCTTGGCACTCAGTCCGAAGGGAGTCACTCGGGGGTGGGGTAGAGTGTGGTGGGGTGGGGGTGAGGTAGGGTAGGGTGGGGGTGGCGGTGGGGGTGCGGGGCGGCCAAGCGCTGCTGTGCAGAGTGGACAAAGCAGAGTGGATGGGGAACTCAGGGCGAGGCCCGCGCCCCAGCGGCGCACTTCTGAGCCTGGCCCTGTGACTGACTGACTGACTGACTGACTGGGAACCAGCGGGCCACAGCCGGCTCGCCACCCGCTGCCCGGTTGTCTGTGGGTCCCTGCGTGTGTTCCTCCTCGGGCCCTCCCTGAGGTTGGCTCCCCGCACAGGTGTTGTGTGTGGCCGGCCGCTCGCCATTGCCCAGTCCCACTGCATTTCCAGCTGGGGCGCTGGGCCTCTGTCAGGGTCTCTGGGGTGTCCGGTGGGGGGCGCGGGGGGCCGGGGTGTCTGCTCCCGTCTTCGCCCCTGGCTCTCTGGGCGCCCGGCTCGGCTCTGCTCGGCTAGGCTAGGCTAGGGTAGCGCGGGCGGCGGCAGCTGGGGATTCTCTGGGGATTCTCGGCCAGGCGAAGGGCTGGGTGGGGTGGCGGTGCGGGTGCCGGGTGCCCGGGGGTCGGGGGTCTTGGGGCTCGGCGAGGAGGGGCAGAGGCCAGGCCAGGCCGGGGCGGGGCTCCCGGTAGGTGGAGCCAGGTGCCCAGGGGCAGAGGTGGAGGCGGGACTCAGCCCCTGTCAGCCCCGCCTAGCCCACTCCACCCCGACCCGATCCGGCCCGGCCGAGGACCCGAGAGGGAGAGCCGGCCAGTCTCCCAGGACCCCCGCGCCGCCGCGGGGACCGAGTCAGGTCGGAGCGAGAAAGCCAGCCTGGAGTTGAGTTGAGGAGCGCTGGGCAGTGCTGGGGCGGGGCGAGGGAGGCCCCCTGGGAACACCCGCTGTGTTGGCCCCCTCCACCGCTGCCCTGCCCTCCCCTGCCCTCCCCTGCCCCTGGGCTGAAGGGTGGAAGCCGGCGCAGGCTCTTGAGGCGTTCCGGGGCAGCCTCCGCCGTCTACGGCCATACCACCCTGAACGCGCCCGATCTCATCTGATCTCGGAAGCTAAGCAGGGTCGGGCCTGGTTAGTACTTGGATGGGAGACCGCCTGGGAATACCGGGTGCTGTAGGCTTTTGCGCCCCCTTCCCACACGCACTTTTCTTGCGTGGCCCGGAAAGTGTCCGTGACCGCCTCAGGCCGTGACCCCCGGGCCCGCGGGGGTAGGGCGCAGGGGGCAGCCCTGGCCTCCCGGTGTCCCTTCAGGCCTGCGGCTGGCCTCCCGCCTCCCGCCTCCCGCCTCGCCTCCGGCGCCCAGCGCCCAGCGCCTGCAGTGAGCCACACTGGCCTGGCTCTCTCCAGGGACGCTAGGACACTCCAGGCGACCCGGCGGAGCCGAGCCTGGTCCAGGCCTCGACCAGTCCTGTGCACCCTGACCGACCCCCACCCCCCCCACCACTCACACTCCCGGATGGGGGGTGGGGAGGCGCACACCTGCTTTTCCCCAGAACACAGGGCCCACCCGCAGGGGCCGCTCCCCACCCGTTCTTGCCACACCAGCAGAGCGTGGCCACCCAGGTCCTGGGAGTGAGAGAGTCCATCCAGCGTCTCTCCTAGGTCCGTCCCTTGGCAACTCTGCCTCCCTTCCCAACGCCTTCCTCCTGAGGGTCCCAGCCCTGAGTCTGTCTCTTCACCCATCTCTCTCTCTTTCTCTCTCTCTCTCTCTATCTCTGTCTCTCTCTCTCTCTCTCTCTCTCTCTCTCTCTCTCACACACACACACACACACACACACACACACTGGAAGCAGATGTCTTTCTGTCTATCTCTCTGCTCATCCATCTCTCCTTCACCTTTGTGACTCTACTGGCCTGTGAGGAGGCCTCCTGTCTCCATCTCCCACTCAGTGTGTCTCTTTCCTTGGCCCTTCTGTCTGTCACCCTGTCTCTCTCGCTCTCTCTCTCTCTCTCTCTCTCTCTCTCTCACAAACACACACACACAGACACACACTCACTCCTCTCTTCCCCCCTCCCCACCCCAGCCACCTCACTCTGGGCTGCAAGTCACCCAGTCCATGGCAGCCTCGAGACTGGGCGGTCACAGGTTCTCTCATCTCCCATCTAACTTTCCCGTGGATGTAAGAGTGGATTCCCACATCCCCCTTGAAGTGAGTGCACGTCTTCAGGGGTGTGCAGGGCAGAGGCTGAGAGAAGGCCCAGGAGGCCACAGGGTCTTAGGAGGCTGCGCTGGGAGCCAAGCAAGAGAGCAGATGTCAAAGGAGGGCAGGTGCTCCGAGAAGAGGAGGAAGCAGCCTTCGGAGCAGGCAAGTGGTTCGGGGCCAGGAGGTTGCCGGGGAGGACCACGTGCCGAGGGGAGCTGAAGGCCAAGGCCGGGCGGTGGGGACAGGGAGGCAGAGGCCCCTTTGTTCGCGGCGAACCCTCCACCTGGAGACGCCTGGCCGCGAGGCAGGGCCTGAAGGCCCGGTGGGCGCGCGACCCCCCGCAACCGCTGCTCCCCCCCGCCCCCCGCAAGGCTTGCGGGTGAGGGGGCTTCCGGTCTGGTGAGGCCGTCGACTGGGCTCTGACGGGGTTTGACTCGGAACGCTACTTTCACAGGCGGTCCTTTCCGGGAGCACAGCCCATGGACAAATGGACGGAGGGGTCTGTGCCCTTCCTCAGGGCGGTGCTGTACAGGTCCTGGTCCTTGAGGTGTACAAACAAGGCGCAGAGCCCTCCGACCTTGGCACTCAGTCCGAAGGGAGTCACTCGGGGGTGGGGTAGAGTGTGGTGGGGTGGGGGTGAGGTAGGGTAGGGTGGGGGTGGCGGTGGGGGTGCGGGGCGGCCAAGCGCTGCTGTGCAGAGTGGACAAAGCAGAGTGGATGGGGAACTCAGGGCGAGGCCCGCGCCCCAGCGGCGCACTTCTGAGCCTGGCCCTGTGACTGACTGACTGACTGACTGACTGGGAACCAGCGGGCCACAGCCGGCTCGCCACCCGCTGCCCGGTTGTCTGTGGGTCCCTGCGTGTGTTCCTCCTCGGGCCCTCCCTGAGGTTGGCTCCCCGCACAGGTGTTGTGTGTGGCCGGCCGCTCGCCATTGCCCAGTCCCACTGCATTTCCAGCTGGGGCGCTGGGCCTCTGTCAGGGTCTCTGGGGTGTCCGGTGGGGGGCGCGGGGGGCCGGGGTGTCTGCTCCCGTCTTCGCCCCTGGCTCTCTGGGCGCCCGGCTCGGCTCTGCTCGGCTAGGCTAGGCTAGGGTAGCGCGGGCGGCGGCAGCTGGGGATTCTCTGGGGATTCTCGGCCAGGCGAAGGGCTGGGTGGGGTGGCGGTGCGGGTGCCGGGTGCCCGGGGGTCGGGGGTCTTGGGGCTCGGCGAGGAGGGGCAGAGGCCAGGCCAGGCCGGGGCGGGGCTCCCGGTAGGTGGAGCCAGGTGCCCAGGGGCCCTCTGCCCTGGGCACCTGGCTCCACCCTACCGGGAGCCCCGCCCCGGCCTGGCCCTGGCCTCCTGCCCTCCTCGCGAGCCCCAGAGAGAGTGCCGGCCATCTCCCAGGACCCCCGCGCCGCCGCGGGGACCGAGTCAGGTCGGAGCGAGAAAGCCAGCCTGGAGTTGAGTTGAGGAGCGCTGGGCAGTGCTGGGGCGGGGCGAGGGAGGCCCCCTGGGAACACCCGCTGTGTTGGCCCCCTCCACCGCTGCCCTGCCCTCCCCTGCCCTCCCCTGCCCCTGGGCTGAAGGGTGGAAGCCGGCGCAGGCTCTTGAGGCGTTCCGGGGCAGCCTCCGCCGTCTACGGCCATACCACCCTGAACGCGCCCGATCTCATCTGATCTCGGAAGCTAAGCAGGGTCGGGCCTGGTTAGTACTTGGATGGGAGACCGCCTGGGAATACCGGGTGCTGTAGGCTTTTGCGCCCCCTTCCCACACGCACTTTTCTTGCGTGGCCCGGAAACAGTGTCCGTGACCGCCTCAGGCCGTGACCCCCGGGCCCGCGGGGGTAGGGCGCAGGGGCAGCCCTGGCCTCCCGGTGTCCCTTCAGGCCTGCGGCTGGCCTCCCGCCTCCCGCCTCCCGCCTCGCCTCCGGCGCCCAGCGCCCAGCGCCTGCAGTGAGCCACACTGGCCTGGCTCTCTCCAGGGACGCTAGGACACTCCAGGCGACCCGGCGGAGCCGAGCCTGGTCCAGGCCTCCACCAGTCCTGTGCACCCTGACCGACCCCCACCCCCCCCCACCACTCACACTCCCGGATGGGGGGTGGGGAGGCGCACACCTGCTTTTCCCCAGAACACAGGGCCCACCCGCAGGGGCCGCTCCCCACCCGTTCTTGCCACACCAGCAGAGCGTGGCCACCCAGGTCCTGGGAGTGAGAGAGTCCATCCAGCGTCTCTCCCTAGGTCCGTCCCTTGGCAACTCTGCCTCCCTTCCCAACGCCTTCCTCCTGAGGGTCCCAGCCCTGAGTCTGTCTCTTCACCCATCTCTCTCTCTTTCTCTCTCTCTCTCTCTATCTCTGTCTCTCTCTCTCTCTCTCTCTCTCTCTCTCTCTCTCACACACACACACACACACACACACACACTCTGGAAGCAGATGTCTTTCTGTCTATCTCTCTGCTCATCCATCTCTCCT
The DNA here is from genome assembly GCF_048772815.1 of Callospermophilus lateralis. NCBI lineage: Eukaryota > Metazoa > Chordata > Mammalia > Rodentia > Sciuridae > Callospermophilus > Callospermophilus lateralis. The sequence continues at coordinate 9,316 of NW_027514155.1, read as the reverse complement.
TCACCTTTGTGACTCTACTGGCCTGTGAGGAGGCCTCCTGTCTCCATCTCCCACTCAGTGTGTCTCTTTCCTTGGCCCTTCTGTCTGTCACCCTGTCTCTCTCGCTCTCTCTCTCTCTCTCTCTCTCTCTCTCACAAACACACACACACAGACACACACTCACTCCTCTCTTCCCCCCTCCCACCCCAGCCACCTCACTCTGGGCTGCAAGTCACCCAGTCCATGGCAGCCTCGAGACTGGGCGGTCACAGGTTCTCTCATCTCCCATCTAACTTCCCGTGGATGTAAGAGTGGATTCCCACATCCCCCTTGAAGTGAGTGCACGTCTTCAGGGTGTGTGCAGGGCAGAGGCTGAGAGAAGGCCCAGGAGGCCACAGGGTCTTAGGAGGCTGCGCTGGGAGCCAAGCAAGAGAGCAGATGTCAAAGGAGGGCAGGTGCTCCGAGAAGAGGAGGAAGCAGCCTTCGGAGCAGGCAAGTGGTTCGGGGCCAGGAGGTTGCCGGGGAGGACCACGTGCCGAGGGGAGCTGAAGGCCAAGGCCGGGCGGTGGGGACAGGGAGGCAGAGGCCCCTTTGTTCGCGGCGAACCCTCCACCTGGAGACGCCTGGCCGCGAGGCAGGGCCTGAAGGCCCGGTGGGCGCGCGACCCCCCGCAACCGCTGCTCCCCCCCGCCCCCCGCAAGGCTTGCGGGTGAGGGGGCTTCCGGTCTGGTGAGGCCGTCGACTGGGCTCTGACGGGGTTTGACTCGGAACGCTACTTTCACAGGCGGTCCTTTCCGGGAGCACAGCCCATGGACAAATGGACGGAGGGGTCTGTGCCCTTCCTCAGGGCGGTGCTGTACAGGTCCTGGTCCTTGAGGTGTACAAACAAGGCGCAGAGCCCTCCGACCTTGGCACTCAGTCCGAAGGGAGTCACTCGGGGGTGGGGTAGAGTGTGGTGGGGTGGGGGTGAGGTAGGGTAGGGTGGGGGTGGCGGTGGGGGTGCGGGGCGGCCAAGCGCTGCTGTGCAGAGTGGACAAAGCAGAGTGGATGGGGAACTCAGGGCGAGGCCCGCGCCCCAGCGGCGCACTTCTGAGCCTGGCCCTGTGACTGACTGACTGACTGACTGACTGACTGACTGGGAACCAGCGGGCCACAGCCGGCTCGCCACCCGCTGCCCGGTTGTCTGTGGGTCCCTGCGTGTGTTCCTCCTCGGGCCCTCCCTGAGGTTGGCTCCCCGCACAGGTGTTGTGTGTGGCCGGCCGCTCGCCATTGCCCAGTCCCACTGCATTTCCAGCTGGGGCGCTGGGCCTCTGTCAGGGTCTCTGGGGTGTCCGGTGGGGGGCGCGGGGGGCCGGGGTGTCTGCTCCCGTCTTCGCCCCTGGCTCTCTGGGCGCCCGGCTCGGCTCTGCTCGGCTAGGCTAGGCTAGGGTAGCGCGGGCGGCGGCAGCTGGGGATTCTCTGGGGATTCTCGGCCAGGCGAAGGGCTGGGTGGGGTGGCGGTGCGGGTGCCGGGTGCCCGGGGGTCGGGGGTCTTGGGGCTCGGCGAGGAGGGGCAGAGGCCAGGCCAGGCCGGGGCGGGGCTCCCGGTAGGTGGAGCCAGGTGCCCAGGGGCAGAGGTGGAGGCGGGACTCAGCCCCTGTCAGCCCCGCCTAGCCCACTCCACCCCGACCCGATCCGGCCCCGCCGAGGACCCGAGAGGGAGAGCCGGCCAGTCTCCCAGGACCCCCGCGCCGCCGCGGGGACCGAGTCAGGTCGGAGCGAGAAAGCCAGCCTGGAGTTGAGTTGAGGAGCGCTGGGCAGTGCTGGGGCGGGGCGAGGGAGGCCCCCTGGGAACACCCGCTGTGTTGGCCCCCTCCACCGCTGCCCTGCCCTCCCCTGCCCTCCCCTGCCCCTGGGCTGAAGGGTGGAAGCCGGCGCAGGCTCTTGAGGCGTTCCGGGGCAGCCTCCGCCGTCTACGGCCATACCACCCTGAACGCGCCCGATCTCGTCTGATCTCGGAAGCTAAGCAGGGTCGGGCCTGGTTAGTACTTGGATGGGAGACCGCCTGGGAATACCGGGTGCTGTAGGCTTTTGCGCCCCCTTCCCACACGCACTTTTCTTGCGTGGCCCGGAAACAGTGTCCGTGACCGCCTCAGGCCGTGACCCCCGGGCCCGCGGGGGTAGGGCGCAGGGGCAGCCCTGGGCTCCCGGTGTCCCTTCAGGCCTGCGGATGGCCTCCCGCCTCCCGCCTCCCGCCTCGCCTCCGGCGCCCAGCGCCCAGCGCCTGCAGTGAGCCACACTGGCCTGGCTCTCTCCAGGGACGCTAGGACACTCCAGGCGACCCGGCGGAGCCGAGCCTGGTCCAGGCCTCGACCAGTCCTGTGCACCCTGACCGACCCCCACCCCCCCCACCACTCACACTCCCGGATGGGGGGTGGGGAGGCGCACACCTGCTTTTCCCCAGAACACAGGGCCCACCCGCAGGGGCCGCTCCCCACCCGTTCTTGCCACACCAGCAGAGCGTGGCCACCCAGGTCCTGGGAGTGAGAGAGTCCATCCAGCGTCTCTCCCTAGGTCCGTCCCTTGGCAACTCTGCCTCCCTTCCCAACGCCTTCCTCCTGAGGGTCCCAGCCCTGAGTCTGTCTCTTCACCCATCTCTCTCTCTTTCTCTCTCTCTCTCTCTATCTCTGTCTCTCTCTCTCTCTCTCTCTCTCTCTCACACACACACACACACACACACTCTGGAAGCAGATGTCTTTCTGTCTATCTCTCTGCTCATCCATCTCTCCTTCACCTTTGTGACTCTACTGGCCTGTGAGGAGGCCTCCTGTCTCCATCTCCCACTCAGTGTGTCTCTTTCCTTGGCCCTTCTGTCTGTCACCCTGTCTCTCTCGCTCTCTCTCTCTCTCTCTCTTTCTCTCTCTCTCACAAACACACACACACAGACACACACTCACTCCTCTCTTCCCCCCTCCCACCCCAGCCACCTCACTCTGGGCTGCAAGTCACCCAGTCCATGGCAGCCTCGAGACTGGGCGGTCACAGGTTCTCTCATCTCCCATCTAACTTCCCGTGGATGTAAGAGTGGATTCCCACATCCCCCTTGAAGTGAGTGCACGTCTTCAGGGTGTGTGCAGGGCAGAGGCTGAGAGAAGGCCCAGGAGGCCACAGGGTCTTAGGAGGCTGCGCTGGGAGCCAAGCAAGAGAGCAGATGTCAAAGGAGGGCAGGTGCTCCGAGAAGAGGAGGAAGCAGCCTTCGGAGCAGGCAAGTGGTTGGGGCCAGGAGATTGCCGGGGAGGACCACGTGCCGAGGGGAGCTGAAGGCCAAGGCCGGGCGGTGGGGACAGGGAGGCAGAGGCCCCTTTGTTCGCGGCGAACCCTCCACCTGGAGACGCCTGGCCGCGAGGCAGGGCCTGAAGGCCCGGTGGGCGCGCGACCCCCCGCAACCGCTGCTCCCCCCCGCCCCCCGCAAGGCTTGCGGGTGAGGGGGCTTCCGGTCTGGTGAGGCCGTCGACTGGGCTCTGACGGGGTTTGACTCGGAACGCTACTTTCACAGGCGGTCCTTTCCGGGAGCACAGCCCATGGACAAATGGACGGAGGGGTCTGTGCCCTTCCTCAGGGCGGTGCTGTACAGGTCCTGGTCCTTGAGGTGTACAAACAAGGCGCAGAGCCCTCCGACCTTGGCACTCAGTCCGAAGGGAGTCACTCGGGGGTGGGGTAGAGTGTGGTGGGGTGGGGGTGAGGTAGGGTAGGGTGGGGGTGGCGGTGGGGGTGCGGGGCGGCCAAGCGCTGCTGTGCAGAGTGGACAAAGCAGAGTGGATGGGGAACTCAGGGCGAGGCCCGCGCCCCAGCGGCGCACTTCTGAGCCTGGCCCTGTGACTGACTGACTGACTGACTGACTGGGAAGCAGCGGGCCACAGCCGGCTCGCCACCCGCTGCCCGGTTGTCTGTGGGTCCCTGCGTGTGTTCCTCCTCGGGCCCTCCCTGAGGTTGGCTCCCCGCACAGGTGTTGTGTGTGGCCGGCCGCTCGCCATTGCCCAGTCCCACTGCATTTCCAGCTGGGGCGCTGGGCCTCTGTCAGGGTCTCTGGGGTGTCCGGTGGGGGGCGCGGGGGGCCGGGGTGTCTGCTCCCGTCTTCGCCCCTGGCTCTCTGGGCGCCCGGCTCGGCTCTGCTCGGCTAGGCTAGGCTAGGGTAGCGCGGGCGGCGGCAGCTGGGGATTCTCTGGGGATTCTCGGCCAGGCGAAGGGCTGGGTGGGGTGGCGGTGCGGGTGCCGGGTGCCCGGGGGTCGGGGGTCTTGGGGCTCGGCGAGGAGGGGCAGAGGCCAGGCCAGGCCGGGGCGGGGCTCCCGGTAGGTGGAGCCAGGTGCCCAGGGGCAGAGGTGGAGGCGGGACTCAGCCCCTGTCAGCCCCGCCTAGCCCACTCCACCCCGACCCGATCCGGCCCGGCCGAGGACCCGAGAGGGAGAGCCGGCCAGTCTCCCAGGACCCCCGCGCCGCCGCGGGGACCGAGTCAGGTCGGAGCGAGAAAGCCAGCCTGGAGTTGAGTTGAGGAGCGCTGGGCAGTGCTGGGGCGGGGCGAGGGAGGCCCCCTGGGAACACCCGCTGTGTTGGCCCCCTCCACCGCTGCCCTGCCCTCCCCTGCCCTCCCCTGCCCCTGGGCTGAAGGGTGGAAGCCGGTGCAGGCTCTTGAGGCGTTCCGGGGCAGCCTCTGCCGTCTACGGCCATACCACCCTGAACGCGCCCGATCTCGTCTGATCTCGGAAGCTAAGCAGGGTCGGGCCTGGTTAGTACTTGGATGGGAGACCGCCTGGGAATACCGGGTGCTGTAGGCTTTTGCGCCCCCTTCCCACACGCACTTTTCTTGCGTGGCCCGGAAACAGTGTCCGTGACCGCCTCAGGCCGTGACCCCCGGGCCCGCGGGGGTAGGGCGCAGGGGCAGCCCTGGGCTCCCGGTGTCCCTTCAGGCCTGCGGCTGGCCTCCCGCCTTCCGGCGCCCAGCGCCCAGCGCCTGCAGTGAGCCACACTGGCCTGGCTCTCTCCAGGGACGCTAGGACACTCCAGGCGACCCGGCGGAGCCGAGCCTGGTCCAGGCCTCGACCAGTCCTGTGCACCCTGACCGACCCCCACCCCCCCCCACCACTCACACTCCCGGATGGGGGGTGGGGAGGCGCACACCTGCTTTTCCCCAGAACACAGGGCCCACCCGCAGGGGCCGCTCCCCACCCGTTCTTGCCACACCAGCAGAGCGTGGCCACCCAGGTCCTGGGAGTGAGAGAGTCCATCCAGCGTCTCTCCCTAGGTCCGTCCCTTGGCAACTCTGCCTCCCTTCCCAACGCCTTCCTCCTGAGGGTCCCAGCCCTGAGTCTGTCTCTTCACCCATCTCTCTCTCTTTCTCTCTCTCTCTCTCTATCTCTGTCTCTCTCTCTCTCTCTCTCTCTCTCTCTCTCACACACACACACACACACACACACACTCTGGAAGCAGATGTCTTTCTGTCTATCTCTCTGCTCATCCATCTCTCCTTCACCTTTGTGACTCTACTGGCCTGTGAGGAGGCCTCCTGTCTCCATCTCCCACTCAGTGTGTCTCTTTCCTTGGCCCTTCTGTCTGTCACCCTGTCTCTCTCGCGCTCTCTCTCTCTCTCTCTCTCTCTCTCTCTCTCTCTCACAAACACACACACACAGACACACACTCACTCCTCTCTTCCCCCCTCCCACCCCAGCCACCTCACTCTGGGCTGCAAGTCACCCAGTCCATGGCAGCCTCGAGACTGGGCGGTCACAGGTTCTCTCATCTCCCATCTAACTTCCCGTGGATGTAAGAGTGGATTCCCACATCCCCCTTGAAGTGAGTGCACGTCTTCAGGGTGTGTGCAGGGCAGAGGCTGAGAGAAGGCCCAGGAGGCCACAGGGTCTTAGGAGGCTGCGCTGGGAGCCAAGCAAGAGAGCAGATGTCAAAGGAGGGCAGGTGCTCCGAGAAGAGGAGGAAGCAGCCTTCGGAGCAGGCAAGTGGTTCGGGGCCAGGAGGTTGCCGGGGAGGACCACGTGCCGAGGGGAGCTGAAGGCCAAGGCCGGGCGGTGGGGACAGGGAGGCAGAGGCCCCTTTGTTCGCGGCGAACCCTCCACCTGGAGACGCCTGGCCGCGAGGCAGGGCCTGAAGGCCCGGTGGGCGCGCGACCCCCCGCAACCGCTGCTCCCCCCCGCCCCCCGCAAGGCTTGCGGGTGAGGGGGCTTCCGGTCTGGTGAGGCCGTCGACTGGGCTCTGACGGGGTTTGACTCGGAACGCTACTTTCACAGGCGGTCCTTTCCGGGAGCACAGCCCATGGACAAATGGACGGAGGGGTCTGTGCCCTTCCTCAGGGCGGTGCTGTACAGGTCCTGGTCCTTGAGGTGTACAAACAAGGCGCAGAGCCCTCCGACCTTGGCACTCAGTCCGAAGGGAGTCACTCGGGGGTGGGGTAGAGTGTGGTGGGGTGGGGGTGAGGTAGGGTAGGGTGGGGGTGGCGGTGGGGGTGCGGGGCGGCCAAGCGCTGCTGTGCAGAGTGGACAAAGCAGAGTGGATGGGGAACTCAGGGCGAGGCCCGCGCCCCAGCGGCGCACTTCTGAGCCTGGCCCTGTGACTGACTGACTGACTGACTGACTGACTGACTGACTGGGAACCAGCGGGCCACAGCCGGCTCGCCACCCGCTGCCCGGTTGTCTGTGGGTCCCTGCGTGTGTTCCTCCTCGGGCCCTCCCTGAGGGTGGCTCCCCGCACAGGTGTTGTGTGTGGCCGGCCACTCGCCATTGCCCAGTCCCACTGCATTTCCAGCTGGGGCGCTGGGCCTCTGTCAGGGTCTCTGGGGTGTCCGGTGGGGGGCGCGGGGGGCCGGGGTGTCTGCTCCCGTCTTCGCCCCTGGCTCTCTGGGCGCCCGGCTCGGCTTTGCTCGGCTAGGCTAGGCTAGGGTAGCGCGGGCGGCGGCAGCTGGGGATTCTCTGGGGATTCTCGGCCAGGCGAAGGGCTGGGTGGGGTGGCGGTGCGGTTGCCGGGTGCCCGGGGGTCGGGGGTCTTGGGGCTCGGCGAGGAGGGGCAGAGGCCAGGCCAGGCCGGGGCGGGGCTCCCGGTAGGTGGAGCCAGGTGCCCAGGGGCAGAGGTGGAGGCGGGACTCAGCCCCTGTCAGCCCCGCCTAGCCCACTCCACCCCGACCCGATCCGGCCCGGCCGAGGACCCGAGAGGGAGAGCCGGCCAGTCTCCCAGGACCCCCGCGCCGCCGCATGGACCGAGTCAGGTCGGAGCGAGAAAGCCAGCCTGGAGTTGAGTTGAGGAGCGCTGGGCAGTGCTGGGGCGGGGCGAGGGAGGCCCCCTGGGAACACCCGCTGTGTTGGCCCCCTCCACCGCTGCCCTGCCCTCCCCTGCCCTCCCCTGCCCCTGGGCTGAAGGGTGGAAGCCGGCGCAGGCTCTTGAGGCGTTCCGGGGCAGCCTCCGCCGTCTACGGCCATACCACCCTGAACGCGCCCGATCTCGTCTGATCTCGGAAGCTAAGCAGGGTCGGGCCTGGTTAGTACTTGGATGGGAGACCGCCTGGGAATACCGGGTGCTGTAGGCTTTTGCGCCCCCTTCCCACACGCACTTTTCTTGCGTGGCCCGGAAACAGTGTCCGTGACCGCCTCAGGCCGTGACCCCCGGGCCCGCGGGGGTAGGGCGCAGGGGCAGCCCTGGGCTCCCGGTGTCCCTTCAGGCCTGCGGCTGGCCTCCCGCCTCCCGCCTCCCGCCTCGCCTCCGGCGCCCAGCGCCCAGCGCCTGCAGTGAGCCACACTGGCCTGGCTCTCTCCAGGGACGCTAGGACACTCCAGGCGACCCGGCGGAGCCGAGCCTGGTCCAGGCCTCGACCAGTCCTGTGCACCCTGACCGACCCCCACCCCCCCCCACCACTCACACTCCCGGATGGGGGGTGGGGAGGCGCACACCTGCTTTTCCCCAGAACACAGGGCCCACCCGCAGGGGCCGCTCCCCACCCGTTCTTGCCACACCAGCAGAGCGTGGCCACCCAGGTCCTGGGAGTGAGAGAGTCCATCCAGCGTCTCTCCCTAGGTCCGTCCCTTGGCAACTCTGCCTCCCTTCCCAACGCCTTCCTCCTGAGGGTCCCAGCCCTGAGTCTGTCTCTTCACCCATCTCTCTCTCTTTCTCTCTCTCTCTCTCTATCTCTGTCTCTCTCTCTCTCTCTCTCTCTCTCTCTCACACACACACACACACACACACACACTCTGGAAGCAGATGTCTTTCTGTCTATCTCTCTGCTCATCCATCTCTCCTTCACCTTTGTGACTCTACTGGCCTGTGAGGAGGCCTCCTGTCTCCATCTCCCACTCAGTGTGTCTCTTTCCTTGGCCCTTCTGTCTGTCACCCTGTCTCTCTCGCTCTCTCTCTCTCTCTCTCTCTCTCTCTCACAAACACACACACACAGACACACACTCACTCCTCTCTTCCCCCCTCCCACCCCAGCCACCTCACTCTGGGCTGCAAGTCACCCAGTCCATGGCAGCCTCGAGACTGGGCGGTCACAGGTTCTCTCATCTCCCATCTAACTTCCCGTGGATGTAAGAGTGGATTCCCACATCCCCCTTGAAGTGAGTGCACGTCTTCAGGGTGTGTGCAGGGCAGAGGCTGAGAGAAGGCCCAGGAGGCCACAGGGTCTTAGGAGGCTGCGCTGGGAGCCAAGCAAGAGAGCAGATGTCAAAGGAGGGCAGGTGCTCCGAGAAGAGGAGGAAGCAGCCTTCGGAGCAGGCAAGTGGTTCGGGGCCAGGAGGTTGCCGGGGAGGACCACGTGCCGAGGGGAGCTGAAGGCCAAGGCCGGGCGGTGGGGCAGGGAGGCAGAGGCCCCTTTGTTCGCGGCGAACCCTCCACCTGGAGACGCCTGGCCGCGAGGCAGGGCCTGAAGGCCCGGTGGGCGCGCGACCCCCCGCAACCGCTGCTCCCCCCCGCCCCCCGCAAGGCTTGCGGGTGAGGGGGCTTCCGGTCTGGTGAGGCCGTCGACTGGGCTCTGACGGGGTTTGACTCGGAACGCTACTTTCACAGGCGGTCCTTTCCGGGAGCACAGCCCATGGACAAATGGACGGAGGGGTCTGTGCCCTTCCTCAGGGCGGTGCTGTACAGGTCCTGGTCCTTGAGGTGTACAAACAAGGCGCAGAGCCCTCCGACCTTGGCACTCAGTCCGAAGGGAGTCACTCGGGGGTGGGGTAGAGTGTGGTGGGGTGGGGGTGAGGTAGGGTAGGGTGGGGGTGGCGGTGGGGGTGCGGGGCGGCCAAGCGCTGCTGTGCAGAGTGGACAAAGCAGAGTGGATGGGGAACTCAGGGCGAGGCCCGCGCCCCAGCGGCGCAC
>NW_027514154.1:61517-93661 GCF_048772815.1 Callospermophilus lateralis | reverse complement strand
GATTTCAGGAGAATCTAGTGTTTTGGAAGTTTGGCAACCCCTTTCAATATAAGTGTTATTCGCCAGTCCCTGCTTTAGGCTACATCAATAGGAAAAAAACCTTAGAGATAGAACGTAGAACTACTGTATTGTGTCAAGTTTCAAGAAGCTACCACAAACCGTGTTTGATTTAGAGTTCTAACTGCATCTGTCAATATATTAGAAAACCGAGTGAAACCTAAAAATTCAAACTGTTACTGCAAACGAATGCTTCAACGTAAAAGAACGAAACTTGAGCATCCAAATGTGATTGGTGTACTGATCATTACTTGAAAGTATCATGAAGATTGGATGAAAAAATATATGTTGAGATTTCAGGAGACTCTAGTGTTTTGGAAGTTTGGAAACCCCTTTCAATATAAGTGTTATTCGCCAGTCCGTGCTTTAGGCTACATCAAGAGGAAACAAACCTTAGAGATAGAACGTAGAACTAATGAATTGTGTCAAGTTTCAAGAAGCTACCACAAACCGTGTTTGACTTAGAGTTCGAACTGCATCTGTCAATATAGGAGAAAACAGAGTGAAACCTAAATATTCAAACTGTAACTGCAAACGAATGCTTCAACCTAGGAGAACGAAACATTGGCATCCAAGTTTGACTGGTGTACTTCTCATTACTTGAAAGTATCATGAAGGTCGGAAGCAAAAATTTATGTTGAGATTTCAGGAGACTCTAGTGTTTTGGCAGCCTAACAACGCCTTTCATTGAATGTGTCATTCACCAGTATCTGCTAAAGGCTACATCAAGAGGAAACAAACCTTAGAGATAGAACGTAGAACTACTGTATTGTGTCAAGTTTCAAGAAGCTACCACAAACCGTGTTTGATTTAGAGTTCTAACTGCATCTGTCAATATAGGAGAAAACAGAGTGAAACCTAAAAATTCAAACTGTTACTGCAAACGAATTCTTCAACGTAAAAGAACGAAACTTGAGCATCCATGTGGGATTGGTGTACTGATCATTACTTGAAAGTATCATGAAGATTGGATCAAAAAATATATGTTGAGATTTCAGGAGACACTAGTGTTTTGGAAGTTTGGCAACCCCTTTCAATATAAGTGTTTTTCGCCTGTCCCTGCTTTAGGCTACATCAAGAGGAAACAAACCTTAGAGATAGAACGTAGAACTAATGAATTGTGTCACGTTTCAAGAAGCTACCACAAACCGTGTTTGATTTAGAGTTCGAACTGCATCTGTCAATATAGGAGAAAACAGAGTGAAACCTAAATATTCAAACTGTTACTGCAAACGAATGCTTCAACCTAGGAGAACGAAACTTGGGTATCCAAGTTTGATTGGTGTACTGCTCATTACTTGAAAGTATCATGAAGGTCGGAAGCAAAAATTTATGTTCAGATTTCAGGAAACTCTAGTGTTTTGGCAGCCTAACAACGCCTTTAATTGAATGTGTCATCCACCAGGATCTGCTTAAGCCTACATCAAGAGGAAACAAACCTTAGAGATAGAACGTAGAACTACTGTATTGTGTCAAGTTTCAAGAAGCTAGCACAAACCGTGTTTGATTTAGAGTTCTAACTGCATCTGTCAATATAGGAGAAAACAGAGTGAAACCTAAAAATTCACACTGTTACTGCAAACGAATGCTTCAACGTAAAAGAACGAAACTTGAGCCTCCAAGTGGGATTGGTGTACTGATCATTACATGAAAGTATCACGAAGATTGGATGAAAAAATATATGTTGAGATTTCAGAAGACTCTAGTGCTTTGGAAGTTTGGCAACCCCTTTCAATATAAGTGTTATTCGCCAGTCCCTGCTTTAGGCTACATCAAGAGGAAACAAACCTTAGTGATAGAACGTAGAACTAATGTATTGTGTCAAGTTTCAAGAAGCTTGCACAAACCGTGTTTGATTTAGAGTTTGAACGCATCTGTCAATATAGTAGAAAACAGAGTGAAACCTAAAATTTCAAACTGTTACTGCAAACGAATGCTTCAACCTAGGAGAACGAAACTTGGGCATCCAAGTTTGATTGGTGTACTGCTCATTACTTGAAAGTATCATGAAGGTCGGAAGCAAAAATTTATGTTGAGATTTCAGGAGACTCTAGTGTTTTGGAAGCCTAACAACGCCTTTCATTGAATGTGTCATTCACCAGTATCTGCTAAAGGCTACATCAAGAGGAAACAAACCTTAGAGATAGAACGTAGAACTACTGTATTGTGTCAAGTTTCAAGAAGCTACCACAAACCGTGTTTGATTTAGAGTTCTAACTGCATCTGTCAATATAGAAGAAAACAGAGTGAAACCTAAAAATTCAATCTGTTACTGCAAACGAATTCTTCAACGTAAAAGAACGAAACTTGAGCATCCATGTGGGATTGGTGTACTGATCATTACTTGAAAGTATCATGCAGATTGGATCAAAAAATATATGTTGAGATTTCAGGAGACACTAGTGTTTTGGAAGTTTGGCAACCCCTTTCAATATAAGTGTTATTTGCCAGTCCCTGCTTTAGGCTACATGAAGTGGAAACAAACCTTAGAGATAGAACGTAGAACTAATGTTTTGTGTCAAGTTTCAAGAAGCTAGCACAAACCGTGTTTGATTTAGAGTTCGAAAGGCATCTGTCAATATAGGAGAAAACAGAGTGAAACCTAAAAATTTAAACTGTTACTGCAAACGAATGCTTCAACGTAAAAGAACGAAACTTGGCCATCCAAGTTTGATTGGTGTACTGCTCATTACTTGAAAGTATCATGAAGGTCGGAAGCAAAAATTTATGTTGAGATTTGAGGAGATTCTAGTGTTTTGCGCGCCTAACAACGCCTTTCATTGAATGTGTCATACACCAGTATCTGCTTAAGGCTAAATAAAGAGGAAACAAACCTTAGTGATAGAAAGTAGAACTACTGTATTGTGTGAAGTTTCAAGAAGCTAGCACAAACCATGTTTGATTTAGAGTTCTAACTGCATCTGCCAATATAGGAGAATTCCGAGTGAAACCTAAAAATTCAAACTGTTACTGCAAACGAATGCTTAACGTAAAAGAACGAAACTTGAGCATCCAAGTGGGATTGGTGTACTGATCATTACTTGAAAGTATCATGAAGATTAGTTGAAAAAATATATGTTGAGATTTCAGGAGACTCTAGTGTTTTGGAAGTTGGGCAACCCCTTTCAATATAAGTGTTTTTTGCCTGTCCCTGCTTTAGGCTACATCAAGAGGAAACAAACCTTAGAGATAGAACGTAGAACTAATGAATTGTGTCACGTTTCAAGAAGCTACCACAAACCGTGTTTGATTTAGAGTTCGAACTGCATCTGTCAATATAGGAGAAAACAGAGTGAAACCTAAATATTCAAAGTGTTACTGCAAACGAATGCTTCAACCTAGGAGAACGAAACTTGGGCATCCAAGTTTGACTGGTGTACTTCTCATTACTTGAAAGTATCATGAAGGTCAGAAGCAAAAATCTATGTTGAGATTTCAGGAGACTCTAGTGTTTTGGCAGCCTAACAACGCCTTTCATTGAATGTGTCATTCACCAGTATCTGCTTATGGCTACATCAAGAGGAAACAAACCTTAGAGATAGAACGTAGAACTACTGTTTTGTGTCAAGTTTCAAGAAGCTTCCACAAACCGTGTTTGATTTAGAGTTCTAACTGCATCTGTCAATATAGGAGAAAACAGAGTGAAACCTAAAAATTCACACTGTTACTGCAAACGAAAGCTTCAACGTAAAAGAACGAAACTTGAGCATCCAAGTGGGATTGGTGTACTGATCATTACTTGAAAGTATCATGAAGATTGGATGAAAAAATATATGTTGAGATTTCAGGAGACTCTAGTGTTTTGGAAGTTTGGCAACCCCTTTCAATGTAAGTGTTATTCGCCAGTCCCTGCTTTAGGCTACATCAAGAGGAAACAAACCTTAGAGATAGAACGTAGAACTAATGTATTTTGTCAAGTTTCAAGAAGATAACACAAACCGTGTTTGATTTAGAGTTCGAACGCATCTGTCAGTATAGTAGAAAACAGAGTGAAATTTAAAAATTCAAACTGTTACTGCAAACGAATGCTTCAACCTAGGAGAACGAAACATGGGCATCCAAGTTTGATTGGTGTACTCCTCATTACTTGAAAGTATCATGAAGGTCGGAAGCAAAAATTTATGTTCAGATTTCAGGAGATTCTAGTGTTTTGGCAGCCTAACAACGCCTTTCATTGAATGTGTCATCCACCAGGTTCTGCTTAAGCCTACATCAAGAGGAAACAAACCTTAGAGATAGAACGTAGAACTACTGTATTGTGTCAAGTTTCAAGAAGTTAGCACAAACCGTGTTTGATTTAGAGTTCTAACTGCATCTGTCAATATAAGAGAAAACAGAGTGAAACCTAAAAATTCACACTGTTACTGCAAACGAATTCTTCAACGTAAAAGAACGAAACTTGAGCCTACAAGTGGGATAGGTGTACTGATCATTACATGAAAGTATCAGGAAGATTGGATGAAAAAATATATGTTGAGATTTCAGAAGACTCTTGTGCTTTGGAAGTTTGGCAACCCCTTTCAATATAAGTGTTATTCGCCAGTCCCTGCTTTAGGCTACATCAAGAGGAAACAAACCTTAGTGATATAACGTAGAACTAATGTATTGTGTCAAGTTTCAAGAAGCTTGCACAAACCGTGTTTGATTTAGAGTTCGAACGCATCTCTCAATATACTAGAAAACAGAGTGAAACCTAAAATTTCAAACTGTTACTGCAAACGAATGCTTCATCCTAGGAGAATGAAACTTGGGCATCCAAGTTTGATTGGTGTACTGCTCATTACTTGAAAGTATCATGAAGGTCGGAAGCAAACATTTATGTTTAGATTTGAGGAGTTTCTAGTGTTTTGCCCGCCTAACCACGCCTTTCATTGAATGTGTCATTCACCAGTATCTGCTTAAGGCTACATCAAGAGGAAACAAACCTTAGTGATAGAAAGTAGAACTACTGTATTGTGTGAAGTTTCAAGAAGCTAGCACAAACCATGTTTGATTTAGAGTTCTAACTGCATCTGTCAATATAGGAGAAAACCGAGTGAAACCTAAAAATTCAAACTGTTACTGCAAACGAATGCTTCAACGTAAAAGAACGAAACTTGAGCATCCATGTGGGATTGGTGTACTGATCATTACTTGAAAGTATCATGAAGATTGGTTGAAAAAATATATGTTGAGATTTCAGGAGACTCTAGTGTTTTGGAAGTTTGGCAACCCCTTTCAATATAAGTGTTATTCGCCAGTCACTGCTTTAGGCTACATGAAAAGGAAAAAAACCTTAGAGATAGAACGTAGAACTACTGTATTGTGTCAAGTTTCAAGAAGCTACCAAAATCCGTGTTTGATTTAGAGTTCTAACTGCATCTGTCAATATAGGAGGAAACCGAGTGAAACCTAAAAATTCAAACTGTAACTGCAAACGAATGCTTCAACGTAAAAGAATGAAACTTGAGCATCCAAGTGGGATGGTGTACTGATCATTACTTGAAAGTACCATGAAGATTGGATGAAAAAATATATGTTGAGATTTCAGGAGACTCTAGTGTTTTGGAAGCTTGGCAACCCCTTTCAATTTAAGTGTTATTCGCCAGTCCCTGCTTTAGGCTACATCAAGAGGAAACAAACCTTAGAGATAGAACGTAGAACTAATGAATTGTGTCAAGTTTCAAGAAGCTACCACAAACCGTGTTTGATTTAGAGTTCGAACTGCATCTGTCAATATAGGAGAAAACAGAGTGAAACCTAAATATTCAAACTGTGACTGCAAACGAATGCTTCAACCTAGGAGAACGAAACTTGGGCATCCAAGTTTGACTGGTGTACTTCTTATTATTTGAAAGTATCATGAAGGTCGGAAGCAAAAATTTATGTTGAGATTTCAGGAGACTCTAGTGTTTTGGAAGTTTGGCAACCCCTTTCAATATAAGTGTTATTCGCCAGTCCCTGCTTTAGGCTACATCAATATAAAACAAACCTTAGAGATAGAACGTAGAACTACTGTATTTGTCAAGTTTCAAGAAGCTACCACAAACCGTGTTTGATTTAGAGTTCTAACTGCATCTGTCAATATAGGAGAAAACCGAGTGAAACCTAAAAATTCAAACTGTTACTGCAAACGAATGCTTCAACGTAAAAGAACGAAACTTGAGCATCCAAGTGGGATTTATGTACTGATCATTACTTGAAAGTATCATGAAGATTGGATGAAAAAATATATGTTGAGACTTCAGGAGACTCTAGTGTTTTGGAAGTTTGGGAACCCCTTTCAATATAAGTGTTATTCGCCAGTCCCTGCTTTAGGCTACATCAAGAGGAAACAAACCATAAAGATAGAACGTAGAACTAATGAATTGTGTCAAGTTTCAAGAAGCTACCACAAACCCTGTTTGATTTAGAGTTCTAACTGCATCTGTCAATATAGGAGAAAACCGAGTAAAACCTAAAAATTCAAACTTTTACTGCAAACAAATGCTTCAACGTAAAAGAACGAAACTTGTGCATCCAAGTGGGATTGGTGTACTGATCATTACTTGAAAGTATCATGAAAATTGGATAAAAAAATATAGGTTGAGATTTCAGGAGACTCTAGTTTTTAGGAAGTTTGGCAACCCCTTTCAATATAAGTGTTATTCGCCAGTCCCTGCTTTAGGCTACATCAAGAGGAAACAAACCTTAGAGATAGAACGTAGAACTAATGAATTGTGTCAAGTTTCAAGAAGCTACCACAAACCGAGTTTGATTTAGAGTTCTAACTGCATCTGTCAATATAGGAGAAAACAGAGTGAAACCTAAAAATTCAAACTGTGACTGCAAACGAATGCTTCAACCTAGGAGAATGAAACTTGGGCATCCAAGTTTGACTGGTGTACTTCTCATTACTTGAAAGTATCATGAAGGTCGGAAGCAAAAATTTATGTTGAGATTTCAGGAGACTCTAGTGTTTTGGAAGTTTGGCAACCCCTTTCAATATAAGTGTTATTCGCCAGTCCCTGCTTTAGGCTACATCAATAGGAAACAAACCTTAGATATAGAACTTAGAACTACTGTATTGTTTCAAGTTTCAAGAAGCTACCACAAACCGTGTTTGATTTAGATTTCTAACTGCATCTGTCTATATAGAAGAAAACCGAGTGAAACCTAAAAATTCAAAAAGTAACTGCAAACGAATGCTTCAACGTAAAAGAACGAAACTTGAGCATCCAAGTGGGATTGGTGTACTGATCATTATTTGAAAGTATCATGAAGATTGGATGAAAAATATATGTTGAGATTTCAGGAGACTCTAGTGTTTTGGAAGTTTGGCAACCCCTTTCAATATAAGTGTTATTCGCCAGTCCCTGCTTTAGGCTACATCAAGAGGAAACAAACCTTAGAGATAGAACGTAGAACTAATGAATTGTGTCAAGTTTCAAGAAGCTACCACAAACCGTGTTTGATTTAGAGTTCGAACTGCATCTGTCAATATAGGAGAAAAAAGAGTGAAACCTAAATATTCAAACTGTGACTGCAAAGGAATGCTTCAACCTAGGAGAACGAAACTTGGGCATCCAAGTTTGACTGGTGTACTTCTATTACTTGAAAGTATCATGAAGGTCGGAAGCAAAAATTTATGTTGAAATTTCAGGAGACTCTAGTGTTTTGGAAGTTTGGCAACCCCTATCAATATAAGTGTTATTCTCCAGTCCCTGCTTTAGGCTACATCAAGAGGAAACAAACCTTAGAGATAGAACGTAGAACTACTGTATTGTGTCAAGTTTCAAGAATCTACCACAAACCCTGTTTGATTTAGAGTTCTAACTGCATCTGTCAATATAGGAGAATACCGAGTGAAACCTAAAAATTCAAACTGTTACTGCAAACGAATGCTTCAACGTAAAAGAACGAAACTTGAACATCCAAGTGGGATTGGTGTACTGATCATTACTTGAAAATATCATGAAGATTGGATGAAAAAGTATAGGTTGAGATTTCAGGAGACTCTAGTGTTCTGGAAGTTTGGCAACCCCTTTCAATATAAGTGTTATTCGCCAGTCCCTGCTTTAGGCTACATCAAGAGGAAACAAACCATAGAGATAGAACGTAGAACTAATGAATTGTGTCAAGTTTCAAGAAGCTACCACAAACCCTGTTTGATTTAGAGTTCTAACTGCATCTGTCAATATAGGAGAAAACCGAGTAAAACCTAAAAATTCAAACTTTTACTGCAAACAAATGCTTCAACGTAAAAGAACGAAACTTGTGCATCCAAGTGGGATTGGTGTACTGATCATTACTTGAAAGTATCATGAAAATTGGATAAAAAAATATAGGTTGAGATTTCAGGAGACTCTAGTGTTTTGGAAGTTTGGCAACCCCTTTCAATATAAGTGTTATTCACCAGTCCCTGCTTTAGGCTACATCAAGAGGAAACAAACCTTAGAGATAGAACGTAGAACTACTGTATTGTGTCAAATTTCATGAAGCTAGCACAAACCGTGTTTGATTTAGATTTCTAACTGCATTTGTCAATATAGGAGAAAACATAGTGAAACCTAAAAAATCAAAATATTACTGCAAAAAAAATGCTTCAATGTAAAAGAACGAAACTTGAGCATCCAAGTGGGATTGGTGTACTGATCACTACTTGAAAGTATCATGAAGATTGGATGAAAAAATATATGTTGAGATTTCAGGAGTCTCTAGTGTTTTGGAAGTTTGGCAACCCCTTTGAATATAAGTGTTATTCGCCAATCCCTGCTTTAGGCTACATCAAGAGGAAACAAACCTCAGAGATCGAACGTAAAACTACTGTATTGTGTCAAGTTGCAAGAAGCCAGCACAAACCGTGTTTGATTTAGAGTTCGAAGGGCATCTGTCAATATAGGAGAAAACAGAGTGAAACCTGAAAATTCAAACTGTTACTGCAAAGGAATGCTTCAACCTAGGAGAACGAAATCTGGGCATCCAAGTTTGATTGGTGTACTGCTCATTACTTGAATGTATCATAAAGTTCGAAAGAAAAAATATATGTTGAGATTTCAGGAGACGCTAGTGTTTTGGCAGCCTAACAACGCCTTTCATTGAATGTGTCATTCACCAGTATCTGCTAAAGGCTACATCAAGAGGAAACAAACCTTAGAGATAGAATGTAGAACTAATTTATTTTGTCAAGTTTCAAGGAGCTAGCACAAACCGTGTTTGATTTAGAGTTCTAATTGCATCAGTCAATATTGGAGAAAACAGAGTGAAATCTAAAAATTCAAACTGTTACTGCAAGCGAATGCTTCAACGTAAAAGAACGAAAGTTGAGCATCCAAGTTAGATTGGTGTACTGATCATTACTTGAAAGTATCATGAAGATTGGTTGAAAAAATATATGTTGAGATTTCAGGAGACTCTAGTGTTTTGGAAGTTTGGCAACCCCTTTCAATATAAGTGTTATTCGCCAGTCCCTGCATTAGGCTACATCAAGAGTAAACAAACCATAGAGATAGAACATAGAACTACTGTATTGTGTCAAGGTTCAAAAAGCTAGCACAAACCGTGTTTGATTTAGACTTTGAACTGCATCTGTCAATATAGGAGAAAACACAGTGAAACCTAAGAATTCAAACTGTTACTGCAAACGAATGCTTCAACCTAGAAGAACGAAACTTGGGCATGCAAGTTTGATTGGTGTACTGCTCATTACGTGAAATTATCATGAAGGCCGGATGAAAAAATATATGTTGAGATTTCAGGATACGGTAGTTTTTTGGAAGCTTAACAACGCCTTTCATTGAAAGTGTTATTGGCCAGTCTCTGCTTAAGGCTACATCAAGAGGAAACAAACCTGAGAGATAGAGCGTAGAACTACTTTATTTTGTCAAGTTTCCAGAAGCTAGCACAAACCGTGTTTGATTTAGAGTTCTAACTGCATCTGTCAATATAGGAGAAAACAGAGTGAAACCTAAAAATTTAAACTGTTACTGCAAACGAATGCTTCAATGTAAAAGAACGAAACTTGAGCATCCAAGTGGGATTGTTGTACTGCTCATTACTTGAAATGATCAGGAAGGCCGGATGAAAAAATATATGTTGAGATTTCAGGAGACGGTAGTTATTTGGAAGCTTAACAACGCCTTTCATTGAAAGTGTTATTCGCCAGTCCCTGCTTTAGGCTACATCAAGAGGAAACAAGCCTTAGAGATAGAACGTAGAACTACTGTATTGTATCAAGTTTCAAGAAGCTAGCAGAAACCGTGTTTGATTTAGAGTTTGAACTACATCAGTCAATATAGGAGAAAACAGAGTGAAACCTAAAAATTCAAACTGTTACTGCAAACGAATGCTTCAACGTAAAAAAATGAAACTTGAGCATCCAAGTGGGATTGGTGTACTGATCATTACTTGAAAGTATCATGAAGATTGGATGAAAAAATGCATGTTGAGATTTCAGGAGACTGGAGTTTTGGAATTTTGGCAACCCCTTTCAATTAAGTGTTATTCGCCAGTCCCTGCTTTAGGCTATATCAGAGGAAACAAACCTTATAGATAGAACGTAGAACTACTGTATTGTGTCAAGTTTCAAGAAGCTAGCACAAACCATGTTTGATTTAGAGTTCTAACTGCATCTCTCAATATAGAAGAAAACAGAGTGAAACATAAAAATTCAAACTGTTACTGCAAACGATTGCTTCAACGTAAATGAACGAAACTTGAGCATCCAAGTGGGATTGGTGTACTGATCACTACTTGAAAGTATCATGAAGATTGGGTGAAAAAATATATGTTGAGATTTCAGAAGACTCTAGTTTTTTGGCAGCCTAACAATGCCTTTCAATGAATGTGTTATTCGCCAGTATCTGATAAAGGCTACATCAAGAGGAAAGAAACCTTAGATATAGAACGTAGAACTACTGTATTGTGTCAAGTTTAAGAAGCTAGCTCAAACCGTGTTTGATTTAGAGTTCTAACTGCATCTATCAATATAGGAGAAAACAGATAGAAACCTAAAAATTCAAACTGTTACTGCAAACGAATGCTTCAACGTAAAAGAATGAAACTTGAGCATCCAAGTGGGATTGGTGTACTGATCATTACTTGGAAGTATCATGAAGATTGGATGTAAAAATATATGTTGATATTTCAGGAGACTCTAGTTTTTGGCAGCCTAACAATGCCTTTCATTGAATGTGTTATTCGCCAGTATCTGCTTAAGGCTACATCAAGTGGAAACAAACGTTAGGGAAAGAAGGTAGAACTACTTTACTGTGTCAAGCTTCAAGAAGCTAGCACAAACCGTGTTTGATTTCGAGTTCTAACTGCATCTGTCAATATAGGAGAAAACAGAGTGAAACCTAAAAATTCAAACTGCTCCTGCAAACGAATACTTCAAACTAGAAGAACAAAACTTGGGCATCCAAGTTTGATTGGTGTACTGCTCATTACTTGAAATTATCAGGAAGGTGGGATGAAAAAATATATGTTGAGATTTCAGGAGACGGTAGTTTTTTGGAAGCTTAACAACGCCTTTCATTGAAAGCGTTATTCGCCAGTCTCTGCTTAAGGCTACATCAAGAGGAAACAAAGCTTAGGGATAGAACGTAGAACTACTTTATTGTGTCAAGTTTCAAGAAGCTAGCACAAACCGTGTTTCATTTAGAGTTCTAACTGCATCTGTCAATATAGAAGAAAACAGAGTGAAACCTAAAAATTCAAACTGTTACTGCAAATGAATGCTTCAACGTAAAAGAACGAAACTTGAGCATCCAAGTGGGATTTGTGTGCTGATCATTACTTGAAAGTATCATGAAGATTGGATGAAAAAATATATGTTGAGATTTCAGGAGACTATACTGTTTTGGAAGTATGGCAACCCCTTTCAATATAAGTGTTATTCGCCAGTCCCTGCTTTTGGCTACATCAAGAGGAAACAAACCTTAGAGATAGAACGTAGAACTAGTGTATTTTTTCAAGTTTCAAGAAGCTATCACAAACTGTGTTTGATTTAGAGTTTGAACTGCATCTGTCAATATAGTATAAAACAGAGTGTAACCTAAAATTTCAAACTGTTACTGCAAACGAATGCTTCAACCTAGGAGAACGAAACTTGGGCATCCAAGTTTGATTGGTGTACTGCTCATTACTTGAAAGTATCATGAAGGTCGGAAGCAAAAATTTATGTTGAGATTTCAGGAGACGTAGTTTTTTGGTAGCTTAACAACGCCTTTCATTGAAAGTGTTATTCGCCAGTCTCTGCTTAAGGCTACATCAAGTGGAAACAAAGCTTAGGGATAGAACGTAGAACTACTTTATTGTGTCAAGTTTCAAGAAGCTAGCACAAACCGTGGTTGATTTAGAGTTCTAACTGCATCTGTCAATATAGGAGAAAACAGAGGGAAACCTAAAAATTCAAACTGCTCCTGCAAACGAATACTTCAACCTAGAAGAACAAAACTTGGGCATCCACGTTTGATTGCTGTACTGCTCATTACTTGAAATTATCATGAAGGTCGGATGAAAAAATATATGTTGAGATTTTGGAGACTGTAGTTTTTTGGAAGATTAACAACGCCTTTCATTTTAAGTGTTATTCGCCAGTCTCTGATTAAGGCCACATCAAGATGAAACAAAGCTTAGGGATAGAACGTAGAACTACTGTATTGTGTCAAGTTTCAAGAAGCTAGCACAAACCGTGTTTGATTTCGAGTTCTAACTGCATCTGTCAATATAGGAGAAAACAGAGTGAAACCTAAAAATTCAAACTGTTCCTGCAAACGAATGCTTCAACCTAGAAGAACGAAACTTGGGGATCCACGTTTGTTTCGTGTACTGATCAATACTTGAAATCATCATGAAGTTCGGATGAAAAAATATATGTGAGATTTCAGGAGACCGTATTTTTTTGGTAGCTTAACAACACCTTACATTGAAAGTGTTATTCGCCAGTCTCTGCTTAACCCTACATCAAGTGGAAACAAAGCTTAGGGATAGAACGTAGAACTACCTTATTGTGTCAAGTTTCAAGAAGCTAGCACAAACCGTGTTTGATTGCGAGTTCTAACTGCATCTGTCAATATAGGAGAAAACAGAGTGAAACCTAAAAATTCAAACTGTTCCTGCAAACGAATGCTTCAACCTAGAAGAACAAAACTTGGGCATCCACGTTTGATTGGTGTACTGATCAATACATGAACGAATCATGAAGATTGGATGAAAAAATATATGTTGAGAGTTCAGGAGAGGATAGTGTTTTGGAAGCTTATCAACGCCATTCATTGAAAGTGTTATTCACCAGTCTTTGCTTAAGGCTACATCAAGAGGAAACAAACCTTATAGATAGAACGTAGAACTACTGTATTGTGTCAAGTTTCAGGAAGCTAGCACAAACCGTGTTTGATTTAGAGTTCGAAAGGATTCTGTCAATATAGGAGAAAACAGAGTGAAACCTAAAAATTCAAACTGTTACTGCAAACGAGTGATTCAACCTAAGAGAACGAAACTTGGGCATCCAAATTTGATTGGTGTACTGCTCATTACTTGAAAGTATCATGAAGGTTGAAGAAAAAACATATAGTGAGATTTCATGAGACTCTAGTTTTTTGGCAGCCTAAGAACGCCTTTCATTGAATGTGTTATTCGCCAGTATCTGCTTAAGGCTACATCAAGACGAAAGAAACCTTAGGGAAAGAAGGTAGAACTACTTTATTGTGTCGAGTTTCAATAAGCTAGCACAAACCATGTTTGATTTAGAGTTCTAATTGCATCTGTCAATATAGGTGAAAACAGAGTAAACCTGATCATTACTTGAAAGTATCATGAAGATTGGATGAAAAAATATATGTTGAGATTTCAGGAGACTCTAGTGTTTTGGAAGTTTGGCAACCCCTTTCAATATAAGTGTTATTCGCCAGTCCCTGCTTTAGGCTACATCAAGAGGAAAGAAACCTTAGTGATAGAACGTAGAACTACTGTATTGTGTCAACGTTCAAGAAGCTAGCACAAACCGTGTTTGATTTAGAGTTCGAAGGGCACTGTCAATACAGGAGAAAACAGAGTGAAACCTAAAAATTCAACCTGTTACTGCAAACAAATGCTTCAACCTAGGAGAACGAAACTTAGGCATCCAAGGTGGATTGGTGTACTGCTCTTTACTTGAAAGTATCATGAAGGTCGGAAGAAAAAATATATGGTGAGATTTCCGGTGACTCAAGATTTTTGGCAGCCTAACAACGCCTTTTATTGAATGTGTCATTCGCCAGTATCTGCTTAAGGCTACATCAAGAGGAAACAAACCTTAGTGTTAGAACGTAGAACTACATTATTGTGTCAAGTTTCAAGAAGCTAGCACAAATCGTGTTTGATTTAGAGTTCGAACGGCATCTGTCAATATAGGAGAAAACAGAGTGAAACCTAAAAATTCGAACTGTTACTGCAAACGAATCTTCAATGTAAAAGAACGAAACTTGAGCATCCAAGTGGGATTGGTGTACTGATCATTACTTCAAGGTATCATGAAGATTGGATAAAAAAATATATGTTGAGATTTCAGGAGACTCTAGTGTTTTGGAAGTTTGGCAACCCCTTTCAATATAAGTGTTATTCGCCAGTCCCTTCTTTAGGCTACATTAAGAGAAACAATCCTTAGAGATAGAACGTAGAACTAATGTATTGTGACAAGTTTCAAGAAGCTAGCACAAACCGTGTTTGATTTAGAGTTCGAACGGCATCTGTCAATATAGGAGAAAACAGAGTGAAACATAAAAATTCAAACTGTTACTGCAAACGAATGCTTCAACCTAGGAGAACGAAACATGGGCATCCAAGTTTGATTGGTGTACTGCTCATTACTTGAAAGTATCATGAAGTTCGGAAGAAAAAATACATGGTGAGATTTCAGGAGACTCTAGTGTTTAGGAAGTTTGGCAACCCCTTTCAATATAAGTGTTATTCGCCAGTCCCTGCTGTAGGCTACATCAAGAGAAAACAAACCTTAGAGATAGAACGTAGAACTACTGTATTGTGTCAAGTTTCAAGAAGCTAGCACAAACCGTGTTGGATTTAGAGTTCTAACTGCATTTGTCAATATAGGAGAAAACAAAGTGAAACCTTAAAATTCAAACTGTTACTGCAAACGAATGCTTCAACGTAAAAGAACGAAACTTGAGCATCCAAAAGGGATTGGTGTACTGATCATTTCTTGAAAGTATCATGAAGATTGGATGAAAAAATATATGTTGATATTTCAGGAGACTAGTGTTTTGGAAGTTTGGCAACCCCTTTCAATATAAGTGTTATTCGCCAGTCCCTGCTTTAGGCAACATCAAGAGGAAACAAACCTTAGAGATAGAACGTAGAACTAATGTATTGTGTCAAGTTTCAAGAAGCTAGCACAAACCGTGTTTGATTTAGAGTTCGAACGCATCTGTCAATATAGTAGAAAACAGAGTGAAACCTAAAAATTCAAACTGTTACTGCAAACGAATGCTTCAACCAAGGAGAACGAAAGTTGGGCATCCAAGATTGATTATTGTACTGCTCATTACTTGAAATGTCATGAAGGTCAGAAGCAAAAATTTATGATGAGATTTCCGGAGACTCTAGTGTTTTGGCAGCCTAATATCGCCTTTCATTGAATGTGTCATTCACCAGTATCTGCTTAAGGCTACATGAAGAGGAAACAAACCGTAGAGATAGAACGTAGAACTACATTATTGTGTCAAGTTTCAAGAAGCTAGCACAATCCATGTTTGATTTAGAGTTCTAACTGCATCTGTCAATATAGCAGAAAACAGAGTGAAACCTAAAAATTCAAACTGTTACTGCAAACGAATGCTTCAACCTAGGAGAACGAAACTTGGGCATCCAAGTTTGATTGGTGTACTGCTCATTACTTGATATTATCATGAAGGCCGGTTGATAAAATATATGCTGAGATTTCAGGAGAGGGTAGTTTTTTGTAAGCTTAACAACGCCTTTCATTGAAAGTGTTATTCGCCAGTCTCTGCTTAATGCTACATCAAGAGGAAACAAAGCTTAGGGATAGAATGTAGAACTTCTTTATTGTGTCAAGGTTCAAGAAGCTACCACAAACCGTGTTTGATTTAGAGTTCTAACTGCATCTGTCAATATAGGAGAAAACACAGTGAAACCTAAAAATTCAAACTGTTACTGCAAACGAATGCTTCAACGTAAAAGAACGAATCTTGAGCATCCAAGTTTGATTGGTGTACTGCTCATTACTTGAAAGTATCATGAAGATTGGATGAAAAAATATATGTTGAGACTTCAGGAGACTCTGGTTTTTTGAAGGTTTGGCCACCCCTTTCAATATAAGTGTTATTCGCGAGTCCCTGCTTTAGGCTACATCAAGAGGAAACAAACCTTAGAGATAGAACGTAGAACTACGTTATAGTGTCAAGTTTCAAGAAGCAAGCACAAACCGTGTGTGATTTAGAGTTTGAACTACATTTATCAATATAGGAGAAAACAGAGTAAAACCTAAATATTCAAACTGTTACTGCAAACGAATGCTTCAACGTAGGAGAAGGAAACATGAGCATCCAAGTGGGATTGGTGCACTGATCATTACTTGAATGTGTCATGAAGATTGGATAAAAATTATATGTTGAGATTTCAGGAGACTCTAGTTTGTTGGATGTTTGGCAAGCACTTTCAATATAAATGTTATTTGCCAGTCCCTGCATTAGGCTACATCAAGAGGAAACAAACCTTAGAGATAAAAATTAGAACTACTGTATTGTGTCCAGTTTCAAGAAGCTAGCACAAACCGTGTTGATTTAGAGTTTGAACTGCATCTGTCAAAATAGGAGGAAACAGAGTGAAACCTGAAAATTCAAACTGTTACTGCAAACGAATGCTTCAACCTAGGAGAACAAAACTTGGGCATCCAAGTTTGATTGGTGTACTGCTCATTACTTGAAAGTATCATGAAGGTTGGAAAGAAAAATATATGTTGAGATTTCAGGAGATTCTAGTTTTTTGGCAGCCTAACAAAGCCTTTCATTGAATCTGTTATTCGCCAGTATCTGCTTAAGGCTACATCAAGAAAAAAAAATCCTTAGGGAAAGAAGTTAGAACTACTTTATTGTGTCAAGTTTCAAGAAGCTAGCACAAACCGTGTTTGATTTAGAGTTCTAACCTCACCTGTCAATATAGGAGAAACCAGAGTGAAACCAAAAAATTCAAACTGTTCCTGCAAACGAATGCTTCAATTTAGAAGAACAAAACTTGGGCATCCACGTTTGATTGGTGTACTGATCAATACTTGAAAGAATCATGAAGATTGGATGAAAAAATATATGTTGAGATTTCAGGAGACCGTAGTTTTTTGGAAGCTTAACAACGCCTTTCATTGAAAGTGATTTTCGCCAGTCTCTGCTTAAAACTACATCAAGAGGAAACAAACATTAGGGATAGAACGTAGAACTACTTTATTGTGTCAAGTTTCAAGAAGCTAGCACAAACCGTGTTTGATTTAGAGTTCTAACTGCATCTGTCAATATAGGAGAAAACAGAGTGAAACCTAAAAATTCAAACTGTTACTGCAAACGAATGCTTCAACGTAAAAAAACAAACTTGAGCATCCAAGTGGGATTGGTGTACTGATCATTACTTGAAAGTATCATGAAGATTGGATGAAAAAATATATGTTAAGATTTCAGGAGACTCTAGTGTTTTGGAAGTTTGGCAACCCCTTTAAATATAAGTGTTATTCGCCAGTCCCTGCGTTAGGCTACATCAAGAGGAAACAAACCTTAGAGATAGAACGTAGAACTACTGTATTGTGTCAAGTTTCAAGAAGCTAGCACAAACCGTGTTTGATTTAGAATTCTAACTGCATCTGTCAATATAGGAGAAAACAGAGTGAAACCTAAAAATTCAAACTGTTACTGCAAACGAATGCTTCAACATAGAAGAACGAAACTTGGGCATCCAAGTTTGATTGGTGTACTGCTCTTTACTTGAAATTATTATAAAGGTCGGATGAAAACCTATATGTTGAGATTTCAGGAGACGGTAGTTTTAAGCAAGCTTAACAACGCCTTTCATTGAAAGTGTTATTCGCCAGGCTCTGCTAAAGGCTACATCAAGAGGAAACAAACCTTAGGGATAGAACATAAAACAACTTTATTGTGTCAAGTTTCAAGAAGCTGGCACAAACCGTGTTTGATTTAGAGTTCTAACTGCATCTGTCTATATAGGAGAAAACAGAATGAAACCTAAAGATTCAAACAGTTCCCACAAACGAATGCTTCAATCTAGGAGAACTAAACTTGGGCATCTGAGTGGAATTGGTGTACTGATCATTACTTGAGTGTATCATGAAGATTGAATGAAAAAATATATGTTGAGATTTCAGGAGACTCTAGTTTTTGAAATTTTGGCAACCCCTTTTAATATAAGTGTTATTCGCGAGTCCCTGCTTTAGGCTACATCAAGAGGAAACAAACCTTAGAGATACAACGTAGAACTACTGTATTGTGTCAATTTTCAAGAAGCTAGACCAAACCGTGTGTGATTTAGAGTTTGAACTACATTTGTCAATATAGGAGAAAACAGAGTGAAACCTAAAAATTAAAACGGTTACTGCAAACGAATGCTTCAACGTACGTGAAGGAAACGTGAGCATCCAAGTGGGATTGGTGCACTGATCATTACTTGAATGTGTCATGAAGATTGGATAAAAATTATATGTTGAGATTTCAGGAGACTCTAGCTTTTTGGCAGCCTAACAACGCCTTTCATTTAATGTGTTATTCGCCTGTATCTGCTTAAGGCTACATCAAGAGGAAACAAACCTTACGGAAAGAAGGTAGAACTACTTTATTGTGTCACGTTTCAATAAGCTAGAAAAACCGTGTTTGATTTAGAGTTCTAACTGCATCTGTCAATATAGGAGAAAACAGAGTGAAACCTAAAAATTCAAAGTGTTTCTGGAAACGAATGCTTCAACCTAGAAGAACAAAACTTGGGCATCCAAGTTTGATTGGTGTACTGCTCATTACTTGAAATTATCATGAAGGTTGGATGAAAAAATATATGTTGAGATTTCAGCAGACACTAGTGTTTTGGAACTTTGGCAACCCCTTTCAATATAAGTGTTATTTGCCAGTCCCTGCTTTAGGCTACATCAAGAGGAAACAAACCTTAGAGATACAACGTAGAACTACTGTATTGTGTCAAGTTTCAAGAAGCTAGCACAAACCGTGTTTGATTTAGAGTTCTAACTGTATCTGTCAATATAGGAGAAAACAGAGTGAAACCAAAAATTCAAACTGTTACTGCAAACGAATGCTTCAACGTAAAAGAACAGAACTTGAGCATCCAAGTGGGATTGGTGTACTTATCATTACTTGAAAGTATCATGAAGATTGGATGAAAAAATATATGTTGAGATTTCAGGAGACTCTAGTGTTTTGGAAGTTTGGCAACCCCTTTCAATATAAGTGTTATTCGCCAGTCCATGATTCAGGCTACATCAAGAGGAAACAAACCTTAGAGATAGAACGTAGAACTACTGTATTGTGTCAAGTTTCAAGAAGCTGCAGAAACCGTGTTTGATTTAGAGTTGCGAACTTGCATCTGTCAATATAGGAGAAAACAGAGTGAAACCTAAAAATTCAAACTGTTACTGCAAACGAATGATCCAACCTAGAAGAACGAAACTTGGGCATCCAAATTTGATTTTTGTACTGCTCATTACTTAAAATTATCATGAAGGTCGGATGAAAAAATATATGTTGAGATTTCATGAGACGGTAGTTTTTTGGAAGCTTAACCACGCCTTGCATTGAAAGCCTTATTCGCCAGTCTCTGCTTAAGACTATATCAAGAGGAAACAAAGCTTAGAGATAGAACATAGAACTAATGTATTGTGTCAAGTTTCAAGAAGCAAGCACAAACCGTGTTTGATTTAGAGTTCGAACGCATCTGTCAATATAGTAGAAAACAGAGTGAAACCTAAAAATTCAAACTGTTACTGCAAACGAATGCTTCAACCAAGGAGAACGAAAGTTGGGCCTCCAAGATTGATTATTGTACTGCTCATTACTTGAAATGTCATGAAGGTCAGAAGCAAAAATTTATGATGAGATTTCCGGAGACTCTAGTGTTTTGGCAGCCTAATATCGCCTTTCATTGAATGTGTCATTCACCAGTATCTGCTTAAGGCTACATGAAGAGGAAACAAACCGTAGAGATAGAACGTAGAACTACATTATTGTGTCAAGTTTCAAGAAGCTAGCACAATCCATGTTTGATTTAGAGTTCTAACTGCATCTGTCAATATAGCAGAAAACAGAGTGAAACCTAAAAATTCAAACTGTTACTGCAAACGAATGCTTCAACCTAGGAGAACGAAACTTGGGCATCCAAGTTTGATTGGTGTACTGCTCATTACTTGATATTATCATGAAGGCCGGTTGATAAAATATATGCTGAGATTTCAGGAGAGGGTAGTTTTTTGTAAGCTTAACAACGCCTTTCATTGAAAGTGTTATTCGCCAGTCTCTGCTTAATGCTACATCAAGAGGAAACAAAGCTTAGGGATAGAACGTAGAACTTCTTTATTGTGTCAAGGTTCAAGAAGCTACCACAAACCGTGTTTGATTTAGAGTTCTAACTGCATCTGTCAATATAGGAGAAAACACAGTGAAACCTAAAAATTCAAACTGTTACTGCAAACGAATGCTTCAACGTAAAAGAACGAATCTTGAGCATCCAAGTTTGATTGGTGTACTGCTCATTACTTGAAAGTATCATGAAGATTGGATGAAAAAATATATGTTGAGACTTCAGGAGACTCTGGTTTTTTGAAGGTTTGGCCACCCCTTTCAATATAAGTGTTATTCGCGAGTCCCTGCTTTAGGCTACATCAAGAGGAAACAAACCTTAGAGATAGAACGTAGAACTACGTTATAGTGTCAAGTTTCAAGAAGCAAGCACAAACCGTGTGTGATTTAGAGTTTGAACTACATTTATCAATATAGGAGAAAACAGAGTAAAACCTAAATATTCAAACTGTTACTGCAAACGAATGCTTCAACGTAGGAGAAGGAAACATGAGCATCCAAGTGGGATTGGTGCACTGATCATTACTTGAATGTGTCATGAAGATTGGATAAAAATTATATGTTGAGATTTCAGGAGACTCTAGTTTGTTGGATGTTTGGCAAGCCCTTTCAATATAAATGTTATTTGCCAGTCCCTGCATTAGGCTACATCAAGAGGAAACAAACCTTAGAGATAAAAATTAGAACTACTGTATTGTGTCCAGTTTCAAGAAGCTAGCACAAACCGTGTTGATTTAGAGTTTGAACTGCATCTGTCAAAATAGGAGGAAACAGAGTGAAACCTGAAAATTCAAACTGTTACTGCAAACGAATGCTTCAACCTAGGAGAACAAAACTTGGGCATCCAAGTTTGATTGGTGTACTGCTCATTACTTGAAAGTATCATGAAGGTTGGAAAGAAAAATATATGTTGAGATTTCAGGAGATTCTAGTTTTTTGGCAGCCTAACAAAGCCTTTCATTGAATCTGTTATTCGCCAGTATCTGCTTAAGGCTACATCAAGAAAAAAAAATCCTTAGGGAAAGAAGTTAGAACTACTTTATTGTGTCAAGTTTCAAGAAGCTAGCACAAACCGTGTTTGATTTAGAGTTCTAACCTCACCTGTCAATATAGGAGAAACCAGAGTGAAACCTAAAAATTCAAACTGTTCCTGCAAACGAATGCTTCAATTTAGAAGAACAAAACTTGGGCATCCACGTTTGATTGGTGTACTGATCAATACTTGAAAGAATCATGAAGATTGGATGAAAAAATATATGTTGAGATTTCAGGAGACCGTAGTTTTTTGGAAGCTTAACAACGCCTTTCATTGAAAGTGATTTTCGCCAGTCTCTGCTTAAAACTACATCAAGAGGAAACAAACATTAGGGATAGAACGTAGAACTACTTTATTGTGTCAAGTTTCAAGAAGCTAGCACAAACCGTGTTTGATTTAGAGTTCTAACTGCATCTGTCAATATAGGAGAAAACAGAGTGAAACCTAAAAATTCAAACTGTTACTGCAAACGAATGCTTCAACGTAAAAAAACAAACTTGAGCATCCAAGTGGGATTGGTGTACTGATCATTACTTGAAAGTATCATGAAGATTGGATGAAAAAATATATGTTAAGATTTCAGGAGACTCTAGTGTTTTGGAAGTTTGGCAACCCCTTTAAATATAAGTGTTATTCGCCAGTCCCTGCGTTAGGCTACATCAAGAGGAAACAAACCTTAGAGATAGAACGTAGAACTACTGTATTGTGTCAAGTTTCAAGAAGCTAGCACAAACCGTGTTTGATTTAGAGTTCTAACTGCATCTGTCAATATAGGAGAAAACAGAGTGAAACCTAAAAATTCAAACTGTTACTGCAAACGAATGCTTCAACATAGAAGAACGAAACTTGGGCATCCAAGTTTGATTGGTGTACTGCTCTTTACTTGAAATTATTATAAAGGTCGGATGAAAACCTATATGTTGAGATTTCAGGAGACGGTAGTTTTAAGCAAGCTTAACAACGCCTTTCATTGAAAGTGTTATTCGCCAGGCTCTGCTAAAGGCTACATCAAGAGGAAACAAACCTTAGGGATAGAACATAAAACAACTTTATTGTGTCAAGTTTCAAGAAGCTGGCACAAACCGTGTTTGATTTAGAGTTCTAACTGCATCTGTCTATATAGGAGAAAACAGAATGAAACCTAAAGATTCAAACAGTTCCCGCAAACGAATGCTTCAATCTAGGAGAACTAAACTTGGGCATCTGAGTGGAATTGGTGTACTGATCATTACTTGAGTGTATCATGAAGATTGAATGAAAAAATACATGTTGAGATTTCAGGAGACTCTAGTTTTTGAAATTTTGGCAACCCCTTTTAATATAAGTGTTATTCGCGAGTCCCTGCTTTAGGCTACATCAAGAGGAAACAAACCTTAGAGATACAACGTAGAACTACTGTATTGTGTCAATTTTCAAGAAGCTAGACCAAACCGTGTGTGATTTAGAGTTTGAACTACATTTGTCAATATAGGAGAAAACAGAGTGAAACCTAAAAATTAAAACGGTTACTGCAAACGAATGCTTCAACGTACGTGAAGGAAACGTGAGCATCCAAGTGGGATTGGTGCACTGATCATTACTTGAATGTGTCATCAAGATTGGATAAAAATTATATGTTGAGATTTCAGGAGACTCTAGCTTTTTGGCAGCCTAACAACGCCTTTCATTTAATGTGTTAATCGCCTGTATCTGCTTAAGGCTACATCAAGAGGAAACAAAACTTACGGAAAGAAGGTAGAACTACTTTATTGTG
This sequence comes from Callospermophilus lateralis, assembly GCF_048772815.1. Classification (NCBI taxonomy): domain Eukaryota; kingdom Metazoa; phylum Chordata; class Mammalia; order Rodentia; family Sciuridae; genus Callospermophilus; species Callospermophilus lateralis. The sequence goes on along the minus strand of NW_027514154.1, from coordinate 70,263 downwards.
TCACGTTTCAATAAGCTAGAAAAACCGTGTTTGATTTAGAGTTCTAACTGCATTTGTCAATATAGGAGAAAACAGAGTGAAACCTAAAAATTCAAAGTGTTTCTGGAAACGAATGCTTCAACCTAGAAGAACAAAACTTGGGCATCCAAGTTTGATTGGTGTACTGCTCATTACTTGAAATTATCATGAAGGTTGGATGAAAAAATATATGTTGAGATTTCAGCAGACACTAGTGTTTTGGAACTTTGGCAACCCCTTTCAATATAAGTGTTATTTGCCAGTCCCTGCTTTAGGCTACATCAAGAGGAAACAAACCTTAGAGATACAACGTAGAACTACTGTATTGTGTCAAGTTTCAAGAAGCTAGCACAAACCGTGTTTGATTTAGAGTTCTAACTCTATCTGTCAATATAGGAGAAAACAGAGTGAAACCAAAAATTCAAACTGTTACTGCAAACGAATGCTTCAACGTAAAAGAACAGAACTTGAGCATCCAAGTGGGATTGGTGTACTTATCATTACTTGAAAGTATCATGAAGATTGGATGAAAAAATATATGTTGAGATTTCAGGAGACTCTAGTGTTTTGGAAGTTTGGCAACCCCTTTCAATATAAGTGTTATTCGCCAGTCCATGATTCAGGCTACATCAAGAGGAAACAAACCTTAGAGATAGAACGTAGAACTACTGTATTGTGTCAAGTTTCAAGAAGCTGCAGAAACCGTGTTTGATTTAGAGTTCGAACTGCATCTGTCAATATAGGAGAAAACAGAGTGAAACCTAAAAATTCAAACTGTTACTGCAAACGAATGATCCAACCTAGAAGAACGAAACTTGGGCATCCAAATTTGATTTTTGTACTGCTCATTACTTAAAATTATCATGAAGGTCGGATGAAAAAATATATGTTGAGATTTCAGGAGACGGTAGTTTTTTGGAAGCTTAACCACGCCTTGCATTGAAAGCCTTATTCGCCAGTCTCTGCTTAAGACTATATCAAGAGGAAACAAAGCTTAGAGATAGAACATAGAACTAATGTATTGTGTCAAGTTTCAAGAAGCTAGCACAAACCGTGTTTGATATAGAGTTCGAACTGCATCTGTCAATATAGGAGAAAACAGAGTGAAACCTAAAAATTCAAACTGTTACTGCAAACGAATGCTTCAAGCTAGGAGAACGAAACTTGGGCATCCAAGTTTGATTGGTGTACTGCTCATTACTTGAAAGTATCATGAAGGTCGGAAGCAAAAATTTATGTTGAGATTTCAGGAGACTCTAGTGTTTTGGCAGCCTAACAATGCCTTTCATTGAATGTGTCATTCACCAGTATCTGCTTAAGGCTACATCAAGAGGAAACAAACCTTAGAGATACAACGTAGAACTACTGTATTGTGTCAAGTTTCAAGAAGCTAGCACAAACCGTGTTTGATTTAGAGTTCGAACGCATCTGTCAATATAGGAGAAAACAGAGTGAAACCTAAAAATTCAAACTGTTACTCAAACGAATGCTTCAGCCTAGAAGAACGAAACTTGGGCATCCAACTTTGATTGGTGTACTGCTCATTACTTGAAATTATCATGAAAGTCGGATGAAAAAATATATGTTGAGATTTCAGGAGACGGTAGTTTTTTGGAAGCTTAACAACGCCTTTCATTGAAAGCCTTATTCGCCAGTCTCTGCTTAAGACTATATCAAGAGGAAACAAAGCTTAGGGATAAAACGTAGAACTACTTTATTGTGTCAAGTTTCAAGAAGCTAGCACAAACCGTGTTTGATTTAGCATTCTAACTGCATCTGTCAATATCGGAGAAAACAGAGTGAAACCTAAAAATTCAAACTGTTACTGCAAACGAATGCTTCAACCTAGGAGAACGAAACTTGGGCATCCAAGTTTGATTAGTGTACTGCTCATTACTTGAAAGTATCATGAAGGTCGGAAGAAAAAATATATGGTGAGATTTCAGGAGAATCTAGTTTTTGGCAGCCTAAAAACGCCTTTCATTGAATGTTTTATTCGCCAGTATCTGCTTAAGGCTACACCAAGAGGAAACAAACTTTCTGGAAAGAAGGTAGAACTACTTTATTGTGTCGAGTTTCAAGAAGCTAGGACAAACCGTGTTTGATTTAGAGTTCTAAATGCATCTGTCAATATAGGAGAAAACAGAGTGAAACCTAAAAATTCAAACTGTTACTGCAAACGAATGCTTCAACGTAAAAGAACAAAACTTGAGCATCCAAGTGGGATTGGTGTACTTATCATTACTTGAAAGTATCATGAAGATTGGATGAAATAATATATGTTGAGAATTCAGGAGACTCTAGTGTTTTGGAAGTTTGGCAACCCCTTTCAATATAAGTGTTATTCGCCAGTCCATGCTTCAGGCTACATCAAGAGGAAACAAACCTTAGAGATAGAACGTAGAACTAATGTATTGTGTCAAGTTTCAAGAAGCTAGCACAAACCGTGTTTGATTTAGAGTTCGAACTGCATCTGTCAATACAGGAGAAAACAGAGTGCAACCTAAAAATTCAAAATGTTACTGCAAACGAATGATCCAACTTAGAAGAACGAAATTTGGGCATCCAAGTTTGATTTTTGTACTGCTCATTACTTAAAATTATCATGAAGGTCGGATGAAAAAATATATGTTGAGATTTCAGGAGACGGTAGTTTTTTGGAAGCTTTACAACGCCTTGCATTGAAAGCCTTATTCGCCAGTCTCTGCTTAAGACTCTATCAAGAGTAAACAAAGCTTAGAGATAGAACATAGAACTAATGTATTGTGTCAAGTTTCAAGAAGCTAGCACAAACCGTGTTTGATATAGAGTTCGAACTGCACCTGTCAATATAGGAGAAAACAGTGTGAAACCTAAAAATTCAAACTGTTACTGCAAACGAATGCTTCAACCTAGAAGAACGAAACTTGGGCATCCAAGTTTGATTGGTGTACTGCTCATTACTTGAAAGTATCATGAAGGTCGGAAGCAAAAATTTATGTTGAGATTTCAGGAGACTCTAGTGTTTTGGAGCCTAACAATGCCTTTCATTGAATGTGTCATTCAGCAGAATCTGCTTAAGGCTACATCAAGAGGAAACAAACCTTAGAGATAGAACGTAGAACTACTGTATTGTGTCAAGTTTCAAGAAGCTGCACAAACCGTGTTTGATTTAGAGTTCGAACTGCAACTGTCAATATAGGAGAAAACAGAGTGAAACCTAAAAATTCAAACTGTTACTGCAAACGAATGATCCAACCTAGAAGAACGAAACTTGGGCATCCAAATTTGATTTTTGTACTGCTCATTACTTAAAATTATCATGAAGGTCGGATGAAAAAATATATGTTGAGATTTCAGGAGACGGTAGTTTTTTGGAAGCTTAACCACGCCTTGCATTGAAAGCCTTATTCGCCAGTCTCTGCTTAAGACTATATCAAGAGGAAACAAAGCTTAGAGATAGAACATAGAACTAATGTATTGTGTCAAGTTTCAAGAAGCTAGCACAAACCGTGTTTGATATAGAGTTCGAACTGCATCTGTCAATATAGGAGAAAACAGAGTGAAACCTAAAAATTCAAACTGTTACTGCAATCGAATGCTTCAAGCTAGGAGAACGAAACTTGGGCATCCAAGTTTGATTGGTGTACTGCTCATTACTTGAAAGTATCATGAAGGTCGGAAGCAAAAATTTATGTTGAGATTTCAAAAGACTCTAGTGTTTTGGCAGCCTAACAACGCCTTTCATTGAATGTGTCATTCACCAGTATCTGCTTAAGGCTACATCAAGAGGAAAAAAAACTTAGAGATATAACGTAGAACTACTGTATTGTGTCAAGTTTCAAGAAGCTAGCACAAACCGTGTTTGATTTAGAGTTCTAGCTGCATCTGTCAATATAGGAGAAAACAGAGTGAAACCTAAAAATTCAAACTGTTACTCAAACGAATGCTTCAGCCTAGAAGAACGAAACTTGGGCATCCAACTTTGATTGGTGTACTGCTCATTACTTGAAATTATCATGAAAGTCGGATGAAAAAATATATGTTGAGATTTCAGGAGACGGTAGTTTTTTGGAAGCTTAACAACGCCTTTCATTGAAAGCCTTATTCGCCAGTCTCTGCTTAAGACTATATCAAGAGGAAACAAAGCTTAGGGATAAAACGTAGAACTACTTTATTGTGTCAAGTTTCAAGAAGCTAGCACAAACCGTGTTTGATTTAGCATTCTAACTGCATTTGTCAATATAGGAGAAAACAGAGTGAAACCTAAAAATTCAAACTGTTACTGCCAACGAATGCTTCAACCTAGGAGAACGAAACTTGGGCATCCAAGTTTGATTAGTGTACTGCTCATTACTTGAAAGTATCATGAAGGTCGGAAGAAAAAATATATGTTGAGATTTCAGGAGAATCTAGTTTTTGGCAGCCTAACAACGCCTTCCATTGAATTTTTTATTCGCCAGTATCTGCTTAAAGCTACACCAAGAGGAAACAAACTCTAGGGAAAGAAGGTAGAACTACTTTATTGTGTCGAGTTTCAAGAAGCTAGGAAAAACCGTGTTTGATTTAGAGTTCTAACTGCATCTGTCAATATAGTAGAAAACAGAGTGAAACCAAAAAATTCAAACTGTTACTGCAAACGAATGCTTCAACCCAGCAGAATGAAACATGGGCATCCAAGTTTGATTGGTGTACTGCTCATTACTTGAAAGTATCATGAAGGTCGGAAGCAAAAATTTATGTTGAGATTTAAGGAGACTCTACTGTTTTGGCAGCCTGACAACGACTTTCATTGAATGTGTCGTTCACCAGTATCTGCTTAAGGCTGCATCAAGAGGAAACAAACCTTAGAGACAGAATGTAGAACTACTGTATTTTGTCAAGTTTCAAGAAGCTAGCACAAACCGTGTTTGATTTAGAGTTTTAACTGCATCTGTCAATATAGGAGAAAACAGAGTGAAACCTAAAAATTCAAACTGTTACTGCAAACGAATGCTCCAACGTAAAAGAACAAAACTTGAGAATTCAAGTGGGATTGGTGTACTGATCATTACTTGAAAGTATCATGAAGATTGGATGAAAAAATGCATGTTGAGATTTCAGGAGACTGGAGTTTTGGAATTTTGGCAACCCCTTTCAATTAAGTGTTATTCGCCAGTCCCTGCTTTAGGCTATATCAGAGGAAACAATCCTTATAGATAGAACGTATAACTACTGTATTGTGTCAAGTTTCAAGAAGCTAGCACAAACCATGTTTGATTTAGAGTTCTAACTGCATCTCTCAATATAGAAGAAAACAGAGTGAAACATAAAAATTCAAACTGTTACTGCAAACGATTGCTTCAACGTAAATGAACGAAACTTGAGCATCCAAGTGGGATTGGTGTACTGATCACTACTTGAAAGTATCATGAAGATTGGGTGAAAAAATATATGTTGAGATTTCAGAAGACTCTAGTTTTTTGGCAGCCTAATTATGCCTTTCAATGAATGTGTTATTCGCCAGTATCTGATAAAGGCTACATCAAGAGGAAAGAAACCTTAGATATAGAACGTAGAACTACTGTATTGTGTCAAGTTTAAGAAGCTAGCTCAAACCGTGTTTGATTTAGAGTTCTAACTGCATCTATCAATATAGGAGAAAACAGATAGAAACCTAAAAATTCAAACTGTTACTGCAAACGAATGCTTCAACGTAAAAGAATGAAACTTGAGCATCCAAGTGGGATTGGTGTACTGATCATTACTTGGAAGTATCATGAAGATTGGATGTAAAAATATATGTTGATATTTCAGGAGACTCTAGTTTTTGGCAGCCTAACAATGCCTTTCATTGAATGTGTTATTCGCCAGTATCTGCTTAAGGCTACATCAAGTGGAAACAAACGTTAGGGAAAGAACGTAGAACTACTTTACTGTGTCAAGCTTCAAGAAGCTAGCACAAACCGTGTTTGATTTCGAGTTCTAACTGCATCTGTCAATATAGGAGAAAACAGAGTGAAACCTAAAAATTCAAACTGCTCCTGCAAACGAATACTTCAAACTAGAAGAACAAAACTTGGGCATCCAAGTTTGATTGGTGTACTGCTCATTACTTGAAATTATCAGGAAGGTGGGATGAAAAAATATATGTTGAGATTTCAGGAGACGGTAGTTTTTTGGAAGCTTAACAACGCCTTTCATTGAAAGCGTTATTCGCCAGTCTCTGCTTAAGGCTACATCAAGAGGAAACAAAGCTTAGGGATAGAACGTAGAACTACTTTATTGTGTCAAGTTTCAAGAAGCTAGCACAAACCGTGTTTCATTTAGAGTTCTAACTGCATCTGTCAATATAGAAGAAAACAGAGTGAAACCTAAAAATTCAAACTGTTACTGCAAATGAATGCTTCAACGTAAAAGAACGAAACTTGAGCATCCAAGTGGGATTTGTGTGCTGATCATTACTTGAAAGTATCATGAAGATTGGATGAAAAAATATATGTTGAGATTTCAGGAGACTATACTGTTTTGGAAGTATGGCAACCCCTTTCAATATAAGTGTTATTCGCCAGTCCCTGCTTTTGGCTACATCAAGAGGAAACAAACCTTAGAGATAGAACGTAGAACTAGTGTATTTTTTCAAGTTTCAAGAAGCTATCACAAACCGTGTTTGATTTAGAGTTTGAACTGCATCTGTCAATATAGTATAAAACAGAGTGTAACCTAAAATTTCAAACTGTTACTGCAAACGAATGCTTCAACCTAGGAGAACGAAACTTGGGCATCCAAGTTTGATTGGTGTACTGCTCATTACTTGAAAGTATCATGAAGGTCGGAAGCAAAAATTTATGTTGAGATTTCAGGAGACGTAGTTTTTTGGTAGCTTAACAACGCCTTTCATTGAAAGTGTTATTCGCCAGTCTCTGCTTAAGGCTACATCAAGTGGGAAACAAAGCTTAGGGATAGAACGTAGAACTACTTTATTGTGTCAAGTTTCAAGAAGCTAGCACAAACCGTGGTTGATTTAGAGTTCTAACTGCATCTGTCAATATAGGAGAAAACAGAGGGAAACCTAAAAATTCAAACTGCTCCTGCAAACGAATACTTCAACCTAGAAGAACAAAACTTGGGCATCCACGTTTGATTGCTGTACTGCTCATTACTTGAAATTATCATGAAGGTCGGATGAAAAAATATATGTTGAGATTTTGGAGACTGTAGTGTTTTGGAAGATTAACAACGCCTTTCATTTTAAGTGTTATTCGCCAGTCTCTGATTAAGGCCACATCAAGATGAAACAAAGCTTAGGGATAGAACGTAGAACTACTGTATTGTGTCAAGTTTCAAGAAGCTAGCACAAACCGTGTTTGATTTTGAGTTGTAACTGCATCTGTCAATATAGGAGAAAACAGAGTGAAACCTAAAAATTCAAACTGTTCCTGCAAACGAATGCTTCAACCTAGAAGAACGAAACTTGGGGATCCACGTTTGTTTCGTGTACTGATCAATACTTGAAATCATCATGAAGTTCGGATGAAAAAATATATGTGAGATTTCAGGAGACGGTATTTTTTTGGTAGCTTAACAACACCTTACATTGAAAGTGTTATTCGCCAGTCTCTGCTTAACCCTACATCAAGTGGAAACAAAGCTTAGGGATAGAACGTAGAACTACCTTATTGTGTCAAGTTTCAAGAAGCTAGCACAAACCGTGTTTGAATGCGAGTTCTAACTGCATCTGTCAATATAGGAGAAAACAGAGTGAAACCTAAAAATTCAAACTGTTCCTGCAAACGAATGCTTCAACCTAGAAGAACAAAACTTGGGCATCCACGTTTGATTGGTGTACTGATCAATACATGAACGAATCATGAAGATTGGATGAAAAAATATATGTTGAGAGTTCAGGAGAGGATAGTGTTTTGGAAGCTTATCAATGCCATTCATTGAAAGTGTTATTCACCAGTCTTTGCTTAAGGCTACATCAAGAGGAAACAAACCTTATAGATAGAACATAGAACTACTGTATTGTGTCAAGTTTCAGGAAGCTAGCACAAACCGTGTTTGATTTAGAGTTCGAAAGGATTCTGTCAATATAGGAGAAAACAGAGTGAAACCTAAAAATTCAAACTGTTACTGCAAACGAGTGATTCAACCTAAGAGAACGAAACTTGGGCATCCAAATTTGATTGGTGTACTGCTCATTACTTGAAAGTATCATGAAGGTTGAAGAAAAAACATATAGTGAGATTTCATGAGACTCTAGTTTTTTGGCAGCCTAAGAACGCCTTTCATTGAATGTGTTATTCGCCAGTATCTGCTTAAGGCTACATCAAGACGAAAGAAACCTTAGGGAAAGAAGGTAGAACTACTTTATTGTGTCGAGTTTCAATAAGGTAGCACAAACCATGTTTGATTTAGAGTTCTAATTGCATCTGTCAATATAGGTGAAAACAGAGTAAACCTGATCATTACTTGAAAGTATCATGAAGATTGGATGAAAAAATATATGTTGAGATTTCAGGAGACTCTAGTGTTTTGGAAGTTTGGCAACCCCTTTCAATATAAGTGTTATTCGCCAGTCCCTGCTTTAGGCTACATCAAGAGGAAAGAAACCTTAGTGATAGAACGTAGAACTACTGTATTGTGTCAACGTTCAAGAAGCTAGCACAAACCGTGTTTGATTTAGAGTTCGAAGGGCACTGTCAATACAGGAGAAAACAGAGTGAAACCTAAAAATTCAACCTGTTACTGCAAACAAATGCTTCAA
>NW_027514154.1:0-61317 GCF_048772815.1 Callospermophilus lateralis | reverse complement strand
CACCAGTATCTGCTTAAGGCTACATCAAGAGGAAACAAACCTTAGAGATAGAACGTAGAACTACATTATTGTGTGAAGTTTCAGGAAGCTAGCACAAACCGTGTTTGATTTAGAGTTCTTACTGCATCTGTCAATATAGGAGAAAACAGAGTGAAAACTAAAATTCACACTGTTACTGCAAACGAATGCTTCAACGGAAAAGAACAAATCTTGAGCATCCAAGTGGGATTGGTGTACTGATCATTAGTTGAAAGTATCATGAAGATTGGATGAAAAAATATATGTTGAGATTTCAGGAGACTCTAGTGTTTTGGAAGTTTGGCAACGCCTTTCAATATAAGTGTTATTCTCCAGTCCCTTCTTTAGGCTACATCAAGAGGAAACAAACCTTAGAGATAGAACGTAGAACTAATGTATTGTGTCAAGTTTCAAGAAGCTAGCACAAACCGTGTTTGATTTAGAGTTCGAACGCATCTTTCAATATAGTAGAAAACAGAGTGAAACCTAAATATTCAAACTGTTACTGCAAACAAATGCTTCAACCTAGGAAAATAAAACTTTTGCATCCAAGATTGATTGTTGTACTGCTCATTACTTGAAAGTATCATGAAGGTCGGAAGCAAAAATTTATGTTGAAATTTCAGGAGACTCTAGTGTTTTGGCAGCCTAACAACGCTTTTCATTGAATGTGTCATTCACCAGTATCTGCTTAAGTCTACATCAAGAGGAAACAAACCTTAGATATAGAAAGTAGAACTACTGTATTGTGTCAGGTTTCAAGAAGCTAGCACAAACCGTGTTTGATTTAGAGTTCTAACTGCATCTGTCAATATAGGAGAAAACAGAGTGAAACCTAAAAATTCAAACTGTTACTGCAAAAGAATGCTTCAACCTAGGAGAACGAAACTGGGGCAACCAAGTATGATTGGTGTACTGCTCATTACTTGAAAGTATCATGAAGGTCGGAAGCAAAAATTTATGTTAAGATTTCAGGAGACTCTAGTGTTTTGGCAACCTAACAACGCCTTTCATTGAATGTGTCATTCACCAGTACCTGTTTAAGGCTACATTAAGAGGAAACAAACCTTAGAGATAGAACCTAGAACTACTGTATTGTGTCATGTTTCAAGAAGCTAGCACAAACCGTGTTTGATTTAGAGTTCTAACTGCATCTGTCAATATAGGAGAAAACAGAGTGAAACCTAAAAATTCACGCTGTTACTGCAAACGAATGCTCGAACCTAAAAGAACGAAACTTGAGCATCCAAGTGGGATTGGTGTACTGATCATTACTTGAAAGTATCATGAAGATTGGATGAAAAAATATATGTTGAGATTTCAGGAGTCTCTAGTGTTTTGGAAGTTTGGCAACCCCTTTCAATATAAGTGTTATTCGCCAGTCCCTGCTTAGGCTACATCAAGAGGAAACAAACCTTAGAGATAGAACGTAGAACTACATTATTGTGTTACGTTTCAAGAAGCTAGCACAAACCGTGTTTGATTTAGAGTTCTAACTCTATCTGTCCATATAGGAGAAAACAGAGTGAAACCTAAAAATTCAAACTGTTACTGCAAACGAATGCTTAAACGTAAAAGAACGAAACTTGAGCATCCAAGTGGGATTGGTGTACTGATCATTACTTGAAAGTATCATGAAGATTGGATGAAAAAATATATGTTGAGATTTCAGGAGACTCTAGTGTTTTGGAAGTTTGGCAACCCCTTTCAATATAAGTGTTATTCGCCAGTCCCTGCTTTAGGCTACATCAAGAACAAACAAACCTTAGAGATAGAACGTAGAACTAATGTATTGTGTCAAGTTTCAAGAAGCTAGCACAAACCGTGTTTGATTTAGAGTTCTAACTGCATCTGTCAATATAGGAGAAAACAGAGTGAAACCTAAAAAATTCAAACTGTTACTGCAAACGAATGCTTCAACCTAGGAGAACGAAACTTGGGCATCCAAGTTTGATTGGTGTACTGCTCATTACTTGAAAGTATCATGAAGGTCGGAAGCAAAAATTTATGTTGAGACTTCAGGAGACTCTAGTGTTTTGGCTGCCTAACAACGCCTTTCATTGAACGTGTCATTCACCAGTATCTGCTTAAGGCTACATCAAGAGGAAAGAAACCTTAGAGATAGAACGTAGAACTACATTATTGTGTCACGTTTCAAGAAGCTAGCACAAACCGTGTTTGATTTAGAGTTCTAACTGCATCTGTCAATATAGGAGAAAACAGAGTGAAACCTAAAAATTCACACTGTTACTGCAAACGAATGCTTAAACGTAAAAGAACGAAACTTGAGCATCCAAGTGGGATTGGTGTACTGATCATTACTTGAAAGTATCATGAAGATTGGATGAAAAAATATATGTTGAGATTTCAGGAGACTCTAGTGTTTTGGAAGTTTGGCAACCCCTTTCAATATAAGTTTTATTCGCCAGTCCCTGCTTTAGGCTACATCAAGAAGAAACAAACCTTAGAGATAGAACGTAGAACTAATGTATTGTGTCAAGTTTCAAGAAGCTAGCACAAACCTTGTTTGATTTAGAGTTCTAACTGCATCTGTCAATATAGGAGAAAACAGAGTGAAACCTAAAAATTCAAACTGTTACTGCAAACGAATGCTTCAACCTAGGAGAACGAAACTTGGGCAACCAAGTTTGATTGGTGTACTGCTCATTACTTGAAAGTATCATGAAGGTCGGAAGCAAAAATTTATGTTAAGATTTCAGGAGACTCTAGTGTTTTGGCAACCTAACAACGCCTTTCATTGAATGTGTCATTCACCAGTATCTGTTTAAGGCTACATCAAGAGGAAACAAACCTTAGAGATAGAACGTAGAACTACTGTATTGTGTCAAGTTTCAAGAAGCTAGCACAAACCGTGTTTGATTTAGAGTTCTAACTGCATCTGTCAATATATGAGAAAACTGAGTGAAACCTAAAAATTCCCACTGTTACTGCAAACGAATGCTCGAACGTAAAAGAACGAAACTTGAGCATGCAAGTGGGATTGGTGTACTGATCATTACTTGAAAGTATCATGAAGATTGGATGAAAAATATATGTTGAGATTTCAGGAGACTCTAGTGTTTTGGAAGTTTGGCAACCCCTTTTAATATAAGTGATATTCGCCAGTCCCTGCTATAGGCTACATCAAGAGGAAACAAACCTTATAGATAGAACGTATAACTAATGTATTGTGTCACGTTTCAAGAAGCTAGCACAAACCATGTTTGATATAGAGTTCAAACTGCATCTGTCAATATAGGAGAAAACAGAGTGAAACCTAAGAATTCAAACTGTTACTTCAAACGAATGCTTCAACCTAGGATAACGAAACTTGGGCATTCAAGTTTGATTGGTGTACTGCTCATTACTTGAAAGTATCATGAAGGTCGGAATAGAAATTTATGTTGAGATTTCAGGAGACTCTTGTGTTTTGGAAGTTTGGCAACCCCTTTCAATATAAGTGTTATTCGCCAGTCCCTGCTTTAGGCTACATCAAGAGGAAACAAACCTTAGAGATAGAACGTAGAACTAATGTATTGTGTCAAGTTTCAAGAAGCTAGCACAAACCGTGTTTGATATAGAGTTCGAACTGCACTTGTCAATATAGGAGAAAACAGAGTGAAACCTAAAAATTCAAACAGTTACTGCAAACGAATGCTTCAACCTAGGAGAAGAAACTTGGGCATCCAAGTTTGATTGGTGTACTGCTCATTACTTGAAAGTATCATGAAGGTCGGAAGCAAAAATTTATGTTGAGATTTCAGGAGACTCTAGTGTTTTGGCAGCCTAACAACGCCTTTCATTGAATGTGTCTTTCACCAGTATCTGCTTAAGTCTACATCAAGAGGAAACAAAACTTAGATATAGAAAGTAGAACTACTGTATTGTGTCAGGTTTCAAGAAGCTAGCACAAACCGTGTTTGATTTAGAGTTCTAACTGCATCTGTCAATATAGGAGAAAACAGAGTGAAACCTAAAAATTCAAACTGTTACTGCAAAAGAATGCTTCAACCTAGGAGAACGAAACTGGGCAACCAAGTATGATTGGTGTACTGCTCATTACTTGAAAGTATCATGAAGGTCGGAAGCAAAAATTTATGTTAAGATTTCAGGAGACTCTAGGATTTTGGCAACCTAACAACGCCTTTCATTGAATGTGTCATTCACCAGTACCTGTTTAAGGCTACATCAAGAGGAAACAAACCTTAGAGATAGAACCTAGAACTACTGTATTGTGTCATGTTTCAAGAAGCTAGCACAAACCGTGTTTGATTTAGAGTTCTAACTGCATCTGTCAATATAGGAGAAAACAGAGTGAAACCTAAAAATTCACGCTGTTACTGCAAACGAATGCTCGAACCTAAAAGAACGAAACTTGAGCATCCAAGTGGGATTGGTGTACTGATCATTACTTGAAAGTATCATGAAGATTGGATGAAAAAATATATGTTGAGATTTCAGGAGACTCTAGTGTTTTGGAAATTTGGCAACCCCTTTCAATATAAGTGTTATTCGCCAGTCCCTGCTTAGGCTACATCAAGAGGAAACAAACCTTAGAGATAGAACGTAGAACTACATTATTGTGTTACGTTTCAAGAAGCTAGCACAAACCGTGTTTGATTTAGAGTTCTAACTCTATCTGTCCATATAGGAGAAAACAGAGTGAAACCTAAAAATTCAAACTGTTACTGCAAACGAATGCTTAAACGTAAAAGAACGAAACTTGAGCATCCAAGTGGGATTGGTGTACTGATCATTACTTGAAAGTATCATGAAGATTGGATGAAAAAATATATGTTGAGATTTCAGGAGACTCTAGTGTTCTGGAAGTTTGGCAACCCCTTTCAATATAAGTGTTATTCGCCAGTCCCTGCTTTAGGCTACATCAAGAACAAACAAACCTTAGAGATAGAACGTAGAACTAATGTATTGTGTCAAGTTTCAAGAAGCTAGCACAAACCGTGTTTGATTTAGAGTTCTAACTACATCTGTCAATATAGTAGAAATCAGAGTGAAACCTAAAAATTCAAACTGTTACTGCAAACGAATGCTTCAACCTAGGAGAACGAAACTTGGGCATCCAAGTTTGATTGGTGTACTGCTCATTACTTGAAAGTATCATGAAGGTCGGAAGCAAAAATTTATGTTGAGATTTCAGAAGACTCTAGTGTTTTGGCTGCCTAACAACGCCTTTCATTGAACGTGTCATTCACCAGTATCTGCTTAAGGCTACATCAAGAGGAAACAAACCTTAGAGATAGAACGTAGAACTACATTATTGTGTCACGTTTCAAGAAGCTAGCACAAACCGTGTTTGATTTAGAGTTCTAACTGCATCTGTCAATATAGGAGAAAACAGAGTGAAACCTAAAAATTCACACTGTTACTGCAAACGAATGCTTAAACGTAAAAGAACGAAACTTGAGCATCCAAGTGGGATTGGTGTACTGATCATTACTTGAAAGTATCATGAAGATTGGATGAAAAAATATATGTTGAGATTTCAGGAGACTCTAGTGTTTTGGAAGTTTGGCAACCCTTTCATTGAATGTGTCATTCACCAGTATATGCTTAAGGCTACATCAAGAGGAAACAAACCTTAGAGATAGAACGTAGAACTACATTATTGTGTCAAGTTTCAAGAAGCTAGCACAAACCGTGTTTGATTTAGAGTTCTAACTGCATCTGTCAATATAGGAGAAAACAGAGTGAAACCTAAAAATTCAAACTGTTACTGCAAACGAATGCTTCAACCTAGGAGAACGAAACTTGGGGCAACCAAGTTTGATTGGTGTACTGCTCATTACTTGAAAGTATCATGAAGGTCGGAAGCAAAAATTTATGTTAAGATTTCAAGAGACTCTAGTGTTTTGGCAACCTAACAACGCCTATCATTGAATGTGTCATTCACCAGTATCTGTTTAAGGCTACATCAAGAGGAAACAAACCTTAGAGATAGAACGTAGAACTTCTGTATTGTGTCAAGTTTCAAGAAGCTATCACAAACCGTGTTTGATTTAGAGTTCTAACTGCATCTGTCAATATAGCAGAAAACAGAGTGAAACCTAAAAATTCACACTGTTACTGCAAACGAATGCTCGAACGTAAAAGAACGAAACTTGACCATCCAAGTGGGATTGGTGTACTGATCATTACTTGAAAGTATCATGAAGATTGGATGAAAAATATATGTTGAGATTTCAGGAGACTCTAGTGTTTTGGAAGTTTGGCAACCCCTTTTAATATAAGTGATATTCGCCAGTCCCTGCTATAGGCTACATCAAGAGGAAACAAACCTTAGAGATAGAACGTATAACTAATGTATTGTGTCAAGTTTCAAGAAGCTAGCACAAACCGTGTTTGATATAGAGTTCAAACTGCATCTGTCAATATAGGAGAAAACAGAGTGAAACCTAAAAATTCAAACTGTTACTTCAAACGAATGCTTCAACCTAGGAGAACGAAACTTGGGCATTCAAGTTTGATTGTGTACTGCTCATTACTTGAAAGTATCATGAAGGTCGGTAGCAAAAATTTATGTTGAGATTTCAGGAGACTCTTGTGTTTTGGCAGTTTGGCAACCCCTTTCAATATAAGTGTTATTCGCCAGTCCCTGCTTTAGGCTACATCAAGAGGAAACAAACCTTAGAGATAGAACGTAGAACTAATGTATTGTGTCAAGTTTCAAGAAGCTAGCACAAACCGTGTTTGATATAGAGTTCGAACTGCACTTGTCAATATAGGAGAAAACAGAGTGAAACCTAAAAATTCAAACTGTTACTGCAAACGAATGCTTCAACCTAGGAGAAGAAACTTGGGCATCCAAGTTTGATTGGTGTACTGCTCATTACTTGAAAGTATCATGAAGGTCGGAAGCAAAAATTTATGTTGAGATTTCAGGAGACTCTAGTGTTTTGGCAGCCTAACAACGCCTTTCATTGAATGTGTCATTCACCAGTATCTGCTTAAGGCTACATCAAGAGGAAACAAACCTTAGAGATTCAACGTAGAACTAGTGTATTGTGTCAAATTTCAAGAAGCTAGCACAAACCGTGTTTGTTTTAGAGTTCTAACTGCATCTGTCAATATAGGAGAAAACAGAGTGAAACCTACAGATTCACACTGTTACTGCAAACGAATGTTTCAACGTAAAAGAACGAAACTTGAGCATCCAAGTGGGATTGGTGTACTGATCATTACTTGAAATTATCATGAAGATTGGATGAAAAAATATATGTTGAGATTTCAGGAGACTCTAGTGTTTTGGAAGTTTGGCAACCCCTTTCAATATAAGTGTTATACGCCAGTCCCTGCTTTAGGCTGAATCAAGAGGAAACAAACCTTAGAGATGGAACGTAGAACTAATGTATTGTGTCAAGTTTCAAGAAGCTAGCACAAACCGTGTATGATTTAGAGTTCGAAAGCGTCTGTCAATATAGTAGAAAACAGAGTGACACCTAAAAATTCAAACTGTTACTGCAAACGAATGCTTCAACCTAGGAGAACAAAACTTGGGCATCCAAGATTGATTGGTGTAGTGCTCATTACTTGAAAGTATCTTTAAGGTCGGAAATAAAAATTTATGTTGAGATTTCAGGAGACTCTAGTGTTTTGGCAGCCTAACAACGGTTTTCATTGAATGTGTCATTCACCAGTATCTGCTTAAGGCTACATAAAGAGGAAACAAACCTTAGAGATAGAACGTAGACCTACAATATTGTGTCAAGTTTCAAGAAGCTAGCACAAACCGTGTTTGATTTAGAGTTCTTACTGCATCTGTCAATATAGGAGAAAACAGAGTGAAAACTAAAAATTCACACTGTTACTACAAACGAATGCTTCAACGGAAAAGAACAAAACTTGAGCATCCAAGTGGGATTGGTGTACTGATCATTAGTTGAAAGTATCATGAAGATTGGATGAAAAAATATATGTTGAGATTTCAGGAGACTCTAGTGTATTGGAAGTTTGGCAACCCCTTTCAATATAAGTGTTATTCGCCAGTCCCTGCTTTAGGCTGCATCAAGAGGAAACAAACCTTAGAGATCGAACGCAGAACTAATGTATTGTGTCAAGTTTCAAAAAGCTAGCACAAACCGTGTTTGATTTAGAGTTCGAACGCATCTGTCAATATAGGAGAAAACAGAGTGAAACCTAAAAATTCAAACTGTTACTGCAAACGAATGCTTCAACCTAGGAGAACGAAACTTCGGCATCCAAGTTTGATTGGTGTACTGCTAATTACTTGAAAGTATCATGAAGTTCGAAAGCAAAAATTTATGTTGAGATTTCAGGTGACTCTAGTGTTTTCGCAGGTTAACAACGCCTTTCATTGAATGTGTCATTCACCAGTATCTGCTTAAGGCTACATCAAGAGGAAACAAACCTTAGAGATAGAACGTAGAACTACTGTATTGTGTCAAGTCTCAAGAAGCTAGCACAAACCCTGTTTGATTTAGAGTTCTAACTGCATCTGTCAATATAGGAGAAAACAGAGTGAAACCTAAAAATTCAAACTGTTACTGCAAACGAATGCTCCAACGTAAAAGAACGAAACTTGAGCATCCAAGTGGGATTGGTGTACTGATCATTACTTGAAAGTATCATGAAGATTGGATGAAAAAATATATGTTGAGATTTCAGGAGACTCTAGTGTTTTGGATGTTTGGCCACCCCTTTCCACATAAGTGTTATTCACCAGTGCCTGCTTTAGGCTACATCAAGAGGAAACAAACCTTAGAGATACAACGTAGAACTAATGTATTGTGTCAAGTTTCAAGAAGCTAGCACAAACCGTGTTTGATTTAGAGTTCGAACGCATCTGTCAATATAGTAGAAAACAGAGTAAAACCTAAAAATTCAAACTGTTACTGCAAACGAATGCTTCAACGTAAAAGAACGAAACTTGGGCATCCAAGTTTGATTGGTGTACTGCTCATTACTTGAAAGTATCATGAAGGTCGGAAGCAAAAATTCATGTTGAGATTTCAGGAGACTCTAGGGTTTTGTCAGCCTAACAAAGCATTTCATTGAATGTGTCATTCACCAGTATCTGCTTGAGACTACATCAAGAAGAAACAAACATTAGAGATAGAACGTAGAACTACTGTATTGTGTCAAGTTTAAAGAAGCTAGCACAAACCGTGTTTGATTTAGAGTTCTAACGGCATCTGTCAATATAGGAGAAAACAGAGTGAAACCTAAAAATTCAAACTGTTACTGCAAACGAATGCTTCAACCTAGAAGAACGAAAGTTGGGCATCCAGGGTTGATTATTGTACTGCTCATTACTTGAAAGTGTCATGAAGTTCAGAAGCAAAAATTTATGTTGAGATTTCCGGAGACTCTAGTGTTTTGGAAGCCTAACTTCGCCTTTCATTGAATGTGTCATTCACCAGTATCTGCTTGAGACTACATCAAGAGGAAACAAACCTTAGAGATAGAACTTAGAACTACAGTATTGAGTCAAGTTTCAAGAAGCTAGCACAAACCGTGTTAGATTTAGAGTTCTAACAGCATCTGTCAATATAGGAGAAAACAGAGTGAAACCTAAAAATTCAAAATGTTACTGCAAACGAATGCTTCAACCTAACAGAATGAAACTTGAGCATCCAAGTGGGATTGGTGTACTGATCATTACTTGAAAGTACCATGAAGATTGGATGAAAAAATATATGTTGATATTTCAGGAGACTCTAGTGTTTTGGAAGTTTGGCAACCCCTTTCAATATAAGTGTTTTTCGCCAGTCCCTGCTTTATGCTACATCCAGAGGAAACAAACCTTAGAGATAGAACGTAGAACTAATGTATTGTGTCAAGTTTCAAGAAGCTAGCACAAACCGTGTTTGATTTAGAGTTCGAACGCATCTGTCAATAAAGGAGAAAACAGAGTGAAACCTAAAAATTCAAACTGTTACTGCAAACGAATGCTTCAACCTAGGAGAAGAAACTTGGGCATCCAAGTTTGATTGGTGTACTGCTCATTACTTGAAAGTATCATGAAGGTCGGAAGCAAAAATTTATGTTGAGATTTCAGGAGACTCTAGTGTTTTGGCAGCCTAACAACGCCTTTCATTGAATGTGTCATTCACCAGTATATGCTTAAGGCTACATCAAGAGGAAACAAACCTTAGAGATAGAACGTAGAACTACATTATTGTGTCAAGTTTCAAGAAGCTAGCACAAACCGTGTTTGATTTAGAGTTCTAACTGCATCTGTCAATATAGGAGAAAACAGAGTGAAACCTAAAAATTCAAACTGTTACTGCAAACGAATGCTTCAACCTAGGAGAACGAAACTTGGGCAACCAAGTTTGATTGGTGTACTGCTCATTACTTGAAAGTATCATGAAGGTCGGAAGCAAAAATTTATGTTAAGATTTCAAGAGACTCTAGTGTTTTGGCAACCTAACAACGCCTATCATTGAATGTGTCATTCACCAGTATCTGTTTAAGGCTACATCAAGAGGAAACAAACCTTAGAGATAGAACGTAGAACTTCTGTATTGTGTGAAGTTTCAAGAAGCTATCACAAACCGTGTTTGATTTAGAGTTCTAACTGCATCTGTCAATATAGCAGAAAACAGAGTGAAACCTAAAAATTCACACTGTTACTGCAAACGAATGCTCGAACGTAAAAGAACGAAACTTGAGCATCCAAGTGGGATTGGTGTACTGATCATTACTTGAAAGTATCATGAAGATTGGATGAAAAATATATGTTGAGATTTCAGGAGACTCTAGTGTTTTGGAAGTTTGGCAACCCCTTTTAATATAAGTGATATTCGCCAGTCCCTGCTATAGGCTACATCAAGAGGAAACAAACCTTAGAGATAGAACGTATAACTAATGTATTGTGTCAAGTTTCAAGAAGCTAGCACAAACCGTGTTTGATATAGAGTTCAAACTGCATCTGTCAATATAGGAGAAAACAGAGTGAAACCTAAAATTCAAACTGTTACTTCAAACGAATGCTTCAACCTAGGAGAACGAAACTTGGGCATTCAAGTTTGATTGGTGTACTGCTCATTACTTGAAAGTATCATGAAGGTCGGTAGCAAAAATTTATGTTGAGATTTCAGGAGACTCTTGTGTTTTGGCAGTTTGGCAACCCCTTTCAATATAAGTGTTATTCGCCAGTCCCTGCTTTAGGCTACATCAAGAGGAAACAAACCTTAGAGATAGAACGTAGAACTAATGTATTGTGTCAAGTTTCAAGAAGCTAGCACAAACCGTGTTTGATATAGAGTTCGAACTGCACTTGTCAATATAGGAGAAAACAGAGTGAAACCTAAAAATTCAAACTGTTACTGCAAACGAATGCTTCAACCTAGGAGAAAAACTTGGGCATCCAAGTTTGATTGGTGTACTGCTCATTACTTGAATGTATCATGAAGGTCGGAAGCAAAAATTTATGTTGAGATTTCTAGGAGACTCTAGTGTTTGGCAGCCTAACAACGCCTTTCATTGAATGTGTCAATTCCACCAGTATCTGCTTAAGGCTACATCAAGAGGAAACAAACCTTAGAGATACAACGTAGAACTAGTGTATTGTGTCAAATTTCAAGAAGCTAGCACAAACCGTGTTTGTTTTAGAGTTCTAACTGCATCTGTCAATATAGGAGAAAACAGAGTGAAACCCTACAAATTCACACTGTTACTGCAAACGAATGTTCAACGTAAAAGAACGAAACTTGAGCATCCAAGTGGGATTGGTGTACTGATCATTACTTGAAAGTATCATGAAGATTGGATGAAAAAAATATATGTTGAGATTTCAGGAGACTCTAGTGTTTAGGAAGTTTGCAACCCCTTTCAATATAAGTGTTATTCGCCAGTCCCTGCTTTAGGCTACATCAAGAGGAAACAAACCTTAGAGATGGAACGTAGAACTAATGTATTGTGTCAAGTTTCAAGAAGGTAGCACAACCGTGTTTGATTTAGAGTTCGAACGCATCTGTCAATATAGTAGAAAACAGAGTGAAACCTAAGAATTCAAACTGTTACTGCAAACGAATGCTTCAACCTAGGAGAACGAAACTTGGGCATCCAAGTTTGATTGGTATACTGCTCATTACTGAAAGTATCATGAATGTCTGAAGCAAAAATTTATGTTGAGATTTCAGGATACACTAGTGTTTTGGCAGCCTAACAACGCCTTTCATTGAATGTGTCATTCACCAGTATTTGCTTAAGGCTACATCAAGAGGAAACAAACTTAGAGATAGAACGTAGAACTACTGTATTGTGTCAAGTTTCAAGAAGCTAGCACAAACCGTGTTTGATTTAGAGTTCTAACTGCATCTGTCAATATACGAGAAAACCGAGT
This sequence comes from Callospermophilus lateralis, assembly GCF_048772815.1. NCBI lineage: Eukaryota > Metazoa > Chordata > Mammalia > Rodentia > Sciuridae > Callospermophilus > Callospermophilus lateralis. The sequence goes on along the minus strand of NW_027514154.1, from coordinate 48,971 downwards.
GAAACCTAAAAATTCAAACTGTTACTGCAAACGAATGCTTCAACGTAAAAGAACGAAACTTGAGCATCCAACTGGGATTGGTGTACTGATCATTACTTGAAAGTATCATGAAGTTTGGATGAAAAAATATATGTTGAGATTTCAGGAGACTCTAGTGTTTTGTAAGTTTGGCAACCCCTTTCAATATAAGTGTTATTCGCCAGTCCCTGCTTTACGCTGCATCAAGAGGAAACAAACCTTAGAGATAGAACGCAGAACTAATGTATTGTGTCAAGTTTCAAGAAGCTAGCACAAACCGTGTTTGATTTAGAGTTCGAACGCATCTGTCAATATAGGAGAAAACAGAGTGAAACCTAAAAATTCAAACTGTTACTGCAAACGAATGCTTCAACCTAGGAGAACGAAACTTGGGCATCCAAGTTTGATTGGTGTACTGCTCATTACTTGAAAGTATCATGAAGTTCGAAAGCAAAAATTTATGTTGAGATTTCAGGAGACTCTAGAGTTTTCGCAGGTTAACAACGCCTTTCATTGAATGTGTCATTCACCAGTATCTGCTTAAGGCTACATCAAGAGGAAACAAACCTTAGAGATAGAACGTAGAACTACTGTATTGTGTCAAGTCTCAAGAAGCTAGCACAAACCCTGTTTGATTTAGAGTTCTAACTGCATCTGTCAATATAGGAGAAAACAGAGTGAAAACTAAAAATTCAAACTGTTACTGCAAACGAATGCTCCAACGTAAAAGAACGAAACTTGAGCATCCCAGTGGGATTGGTGTACTGATCATTACTTGAAAGTATCATGAAGATTGGATGAAAAAATATATGTTGAGATTTCAGGAGACTCTAGTGTTTTGGATGTTTGGCCACCCCTTTCCACATAAGTGTTATTCACCAGTGCCTGCTTTAGGCTACATCAAGAGGAAACAAACCTTAGAGATACAACGTAGAACTAATGTATTGTGTCAAGTTTCAAGAAGCTAGCACAAACCGTGTTTGATTTAGAGTTCGAACGCATCTGTCAATATAGTAGAAAACAGAGTAAAACCTAAAAATTCAAACTGTTACTGCAAACGAATGCTTCAACGTAAAAGAACGAAACTTGGGCATCCAAGTTTGATTGGTGTACTGCTCATTACTTGAAAGTATCATGAAGGTCGGAAGCAAAAATTCATGTTGAGATTTCAGGAGACTCTAGGGTTTTGTCAGCCTAACAAAGCATTTCATTGAATGTGTCATTCACCAGTATCTGCTTGAGACTACATCAAGAAGAAACAAACATTAGAGATAGAACGTAGAACTACTGTATTGTGTCAAGTTTAAAGAAGCTAGCACAAACCGTGTTTGATTTAGAGTTCTAACGGCATCTGTCAATATAGGAGAAAACAGAGTGAAACCTAAAATTCAAACTGTTACTGCAAACGAATGCTTCAACCTAGAAGAACGAAAGTTGGGCATCCAGGGTTGATTTTTGTACTGCTCATTACTTGAAAGTGTCATGAAGTTCAGAAGCAAAAATTTATGTTGAGATTTCCGGAGACTCTAGTGTTTTGGAAGCCTAACTTCGCCTTTCATTGAATGTGTCATTCACCAGTATCTGCTTGAGACTACATCAAGAGGAAACAAACCTTAGAGATAGAACTTAGAACTACAGTATTGAGTCAAGTTTCAAGAAGCTAGCACAAACCGTGTTTGATTTAGAGTTCTAACAGCATCTGTCAATATAGGAGAAAACAGAGTGAAACCTAAAAATTCAAAATGTTACTGCAAACGAATGCTTCAACCTAACAGAATGAAACTTGAGCATCCAAGTGGGATTGGTGTACTGATCATTACTTGAAAGTATCATGAAGATTGGATGAAAAAATATATGTTGATATTTCAGGAGACTCTAGTGTTTTGGAAGTTTGGCAACCCCTTTCAATATAAGTGTTTTTCGCCAGTCCCTGCTTTATGCTACATCCAGAGGAAACAAACCTTAGAGATAAAACGTAGAACTAATGTATTGTGTCAAGTTTCAAGAAGCTAGCACAAACCGTGTTTGATTTAGAGTTCGAACGCATCTGTCAATAAAGGAGAAAACAGAGTGAAACCTAAAAATTCAAACTGTTACTGCAAACGAATGCTTCAACCTAGGAGAAGAAACTTGGGCATCCAAGTTTGATTGGTGTACTGCTCATTACTTGAAAGTATCATGAAGGTCGGAAGCAAAAATTATGTTGAGATTTCAGGAGACTCTAGTGTTTTGGCAGCCTAACAACGCCTTTCATTGAATGTGTCATTCACCAGTATATGCTTAAGGCTACATCAAGAGGAAACAAACCTTAGAGATAGAACGTAGAACTACATTATTGTGTCAAGTTTCAAGAAGCTAGCACAAACCGTGTTTGATTTAGAGTTCTAACTGCATCTGTCAATATAGGAGAAAACAGAGTGAAACCTAAAAATTCAAACTGTTACTGCAAACGAATGCTTCAACCTAGGAGAACGAAACTTGGGCAACCAAGTTTGATTGGTGTACTGCTCATTACTTGAAAGTATCATGAAGGTCGGAAGCAAAAATTTATGTTAAGATTTCAAGAGACTCTAGTGTTTTGGCAACCTAACAACGCCTATCATTGAATGTGTCATTCACCAGTATCTGTTTAAGGCTACATCAAGAGGAAACAAACCTTAGAGATAGAACGTAGAACTTCTGTATTGTGTGAAGTTTCAAGAAGCTATCACAAACCGTGTTTGATTTAGAGTTCTAACTGCATCTGTCAATATAGCAGAAAACAGAGTGAAACCTAAAAATTCACACTGTTACTGCAAACGAATGCTCGAACGTAAAAGAACGAAACTTGAGCATCCAAGTGGGATTGGTGTACTGATCATTACTTGAAAGTATCATGAAGATTGGATGAAAAATATATGTTGAGATTTCAGGAGACTCTAGTGTTTTGGAAGTTTGGCAACCCCTTTTAATATAAGTGATATTCGCCAGTCCCTGCTATAGGCTACATCAAGAGGAAACAAACCTTAGAGATAGAACGTATAACTAATGTATTGTGTCAAGTTTCAAGAAGCTAGCACAAACCGTGTTTGATATAGAGTTCAAACTGCATCTGTCAATATAGGAGAAAACAGAGTGAAACCTAAAAATTCAAACTGTTACTTCAAACGAATGCTTCAACCTAGGAGAACGAAACTTGGGCATTCAAGTTTGATTGGTGTACTGCTCATTACTTGAAAGTATCATGAAGGTCGGTAGCAAAAATTTATGTTGAGATTTCAGGAGACTCTTGTGTTTTGGCAGTTTGGCAACCCCTTTCAATATAAGTGTTATTCGCCAGTCCCTGCTTTAGGCTACATCAAGAGGAAACAAACCTTAGAGATAGAACGTAGAACTAATGTATTGTGTCAAGTTTCAAGAAGCTAGCACAAACCGTGTTTGATATAGAGTTCGAACTGCACTTGTCAATATAGGAGAAAACAGAGTGAAACCTAAAAATTCAAACTGTTACTGCAAACGAATGCTTCAACCTAGGAGAAGAAACTTGGGCATCCAAGTTTGATTGGTGTACTGCTCATTACTTGAATGTATCATGAAGGTCGGAAGCAAAAATTTATGTTGAGATTTCAGGAGACTCTAGTGTTTTGGCAGCCTAACAACGCCTTTCATTGAATGTGTCATTCACCAGTATCTGCTTAAGGCTACATCAAGAGGAAACAAACCTTAGAGATACAACGTAGAACTAGTGTATTGTGTCAAATTTCAAGAAGCTAGCACAAACCGTGTTTGTTTTAGAGTTCTAACTGCATCTGTCAATATAGGAGAAAACAGAGTGAAACCTACAAATTCACACTGTTACTGCAAACGAATGTTTCAACGTAAAAGAACGAAACTTGAGCATCCAAGTGGGATTGGTGTACTGATCATTACTTGAAAGTATCATGAAGATTGGATGAAAAAATATATGTTGAGATTTCAGGAGACTCTAGTGTTTAGGAAGTTTGCAACCCCTTTCAATATAAGTGTTATTCGCCAGTCCCTGCTTTAGGCTACATCAAGAGGAAACAAACCTTAGAGATGGAACGTAGAACTAATGTATTGTGTCAAGTTTCAAGAAGGTAGCACAAACCGTGTTTGATTTAGAGTTCGAACGCATCTGTCAATATAGTAGAAAACAGAGTGAAACCTAAGAATTCAAACTGTTACTGCAAACGAATGCTTCAACCTAGGAGAACGAAACTTGGGCATTCAAGTTTGATTGGTATACTGCTCATTACTTGAAAGTATCATGAATGTCGGAAGCAAAAATTTATGTTGAGATTTCAGGATACACTAGTGTTTTGGCAGCCTAACAACGCCTTTCATTGAATGTGTCATTCACCAGTATTTGCTTAAGGCTACATCAAGAGGAAACAAACTTTAGAGATAGAACGTAGAACTACTGTATTGTGTCAAGTTTCAAGAAGCTAGCACAAACCGTGTTTGATTTAGAGTTCTAACTGCATCTGTCAATATACGAGAAAACCGAGTGAAACCTAAAAATTCAAACTGTTACTGCAAACGAATGCTTCAACATAAAAGAACGAAACTTGAGCATCCAACTGGGATTGGTGTACTGATCATTACTTGAAAGTATCATGAAGATTGGATGAAAAAATATATGTTGAGATTTCAGGAGACTCTAGTGTTTTGGAAGTTTGGCAACCCCTTTCAATATAAGTGTTATTCGCCAGTCCCTGCTTTAGGCTGAATCAAGAGGAAACAAACCTTAGAGATGGAACGTAGAACTAATGTATTGTGTCAAGTTTCAAGAAGCTAGCACAAACCGTGTATGATTTAGAGTTCGAAAGCGTCTGTCAATATAGTAGAAAACAGAGTGACACCTAAAAATTCAAACTGTTACTGCAAACGAATGCTTCAACCTAGGAGAACAAAACTTGGGCATGTAAGATTGATTGGTGTAGTGCTCATTACTTGAATGTATCTTGAAAGTCGGAAATAAAAATTTATGTTGAGATTTCAGGAGACTCTAGTGTTTTGGCAGCCTAACAACAATTTTCATTGAATGTGTCATTCACCAGTATCTGCTTAAGGCTACATCAAGTGGAAACAAACCTTAGAGATAGAACGTAGACCTACATTATTGTGTCAAGTTTCAAGAAGCTAGCACAAACCGTGTTTGATTTAGAGTTCTTACTGCATCTGTCAATATAGGAGAAAACAGAGTGAAAACTAAAAATTCACACAGTTACTGCAAACGAATGCTTCAACGGAAAAGAACAAAACTTGAGCATCCAAGTGGGATTGGTGTACTGATCATTAGTTGAAAGTATCATGAAGATTGGATGAAAAAATATATGTTGAGATTTCAGGAGACTCTAGTGTTTTGGAAGTTTGGCAACCCCTTTCAATATAAGTGTTATTCGCCAGTCCCTGCTTTAGGCTGCATCAAGAGGAAACAAACCTTAGAGATAGAACGCAGAACTAATGTATTGTGTCAAGTTTCAAGAAGCTAGCACAAACCGTGTTTGATTTAGAGTTCGAACGCATCTGTCAATATAGGAGAAAACAGAGTGAAACCTAAAAATTCAAACTGTTACTGCAAACGAATGCTTCAACCTAGGAGAACGAAACTTGGCATCCAATTTTGATTGGTGTACTGCTCATTACTTGAAAGTATCATGAAGTTCGAAAGCAAAAATTTATGTTGAGATTTCAGGAGACTCTAGTGTTTTCGCAGGTTAACAACGCCTTTCATTGAATGTGTCATTCACCAGTATCTGCTTAAGGCTACATCAAGAGGAAACAAACCTTAGAGATAGAACGTAGAACTACTGTATTGTGTCAAGTCTCAAGAAGCTAGCACAAACCCTGTTTGATTTAGAGTTCTAACTGCATCTGTCAATATAGGAGAAAACAGAGTGAAACCTAAAAATTCAAACTGTTATTGCAAACGAATGCTCCAACGTAAAAGAACGAAACTTGAGCATCCAAGTGGGATTGGTGTACTGATCATTACTTGAAAGTATCATGAAGATTGGATGAAAAAATATATGTTGAGATTTCAGGAGACTCTAGTGTTTTGGATGTTTGGCCACCCCTTTCCACATAAGTGTTATTCAACAGTGCCTGCTTTAGGCTACATCAAGAGGAAACAAACCTTAGAGATAGAACGTAGAACTACTGTATTTTGTCAAGTTTCAAGAAGCTAGCACAAACCGTGTTTGATTTAGAGTTCTAACGGCATCTGTCAATATAGGAGAAAACAGAGTGAAACCTAAAAATTCAAACTGTTACTGCAAACGAATGCTTCAACCTAGAAGAACGAAAGTTGGGCATCCAGGGTTGATTATTGTACTGCTCATTACTTGAAAGTGTCATGAAGTTCGGAAGCAAAAATTTATGTTGAGATTTCCGGAGACTCTAGTGTTTTGGAAGCCTAACTTCTCCTTTCATTGAATGTGTCATTCACCAGTATCTGCTTGAGACTACATCAAGAGGAAACAAACCTTAGAGATAGAACTTAGAACTACAGTATTGAGTCAAGTTTCAAGAAGCTAGCACAAACCGTGTTTGATTTAGAGTTCTAACAGCATCTGTCAATATAGGAGAAAATAGAGTGAAACCTAAAAATTCAAAATGTTACTGCAAACGAATGCTTCAACCTAACAGAATGAAACTTGAGCATCCAAGTGGGATTGGTGTACTGATCATTACTTGAAAGTACCATGAAGATTGGATGAAAAAATATATGTTGATATTTCAGGAGACTCTAGTGTTTTGGATGTTTGGAAACCCCTTTCAATATAAGTGTTTTTCGCCAGTCCCTGCTTTATGCTACATCCAGAGGAAACAAACCTTAGAGATAGAACGTAGAACTAATGTATTGTGTCAAGTTTCAAGAAGCTAGCACAAACCGTGTTTGATTTAGAGTTCGAACGCATCTGTCAATAAAGGAGAAAACAGAGTGAAACCTAAAAATTCAAACTGTTACTGCAAACGAATGCTTCAACCTAGGAGAACAAAACTTGGGCATCCAAGTTTGATTGGTGTACTGCTCATTACTTGAAAGTATCATGAAGGTCGGAGGCAAAAATTTATGGTGAGATTTCAGGAGACTCTAGTGTTTTGGCAGCCTAACAACGCCTTTCATTGAATGTGTCATTCACCAGTATCTGCTTAAGGCTACATCAAGAGTAAACAAACTTTAGAGATAGAACGTAGAACTACTGTATTGTGTCAAGTTACAAGAAGCTAGCACAATCCGTGTTTGATTTAGAGTTCTAACTGCATCTGTCAATATCGCAAAAAACAGAGTGAAACCTAAAAATTCAAACTGTTACTGCAAACGAATACTTCAACGTAAAAGAACGAAACTTGAGCATCCAAGTGGGATTGGTGTACTGATCATTACTTGAAAGTATCATGAAGATTGGATGAAAAAATATATGTTGAGATTTCAGGAGACTCTAGTGTTTTGGAAGTATGGCAACCCCTTTCAATATAAGTGTTATTCACCAGTCCCTGCTTTTGGCAATATCAAGGGGAAACAAACGTTTGAGATAGAACGAAGAACTAATGTATTGTGTCAATTTTCAAGAAGCTAGCACACACCGTGTTTGATTTAGAGTTCGAACGCATCTGTCAATATAGGAGAAAACAGAGTGAAACCTAAAAATTCAAACTCTTACTGCAAATGAATGCTTCCACATAAAAGAACGAAACTTGGGCATCCAAGTTTGATTGGTGTACTGCTCATTACTTGAAAATATCATGAAGGTCAGAAGCAAAAATTTATGTTGAGATTTCAAGAGACTCTAGTGTTTTGGCAACCTAACAACGCCTTTCATTGAATGTGTCATTCACCAGTATCTGCTTAAGGCTACATCAAAAGAAACAAACCTTAGAGATAGAACGTAGAACTACTGTATTGTGTCAAGTTTCAAGAAGCTAGCACAAACCGTGTTTGATTTAGAGTTCGAACGCGTCTGTCAATATAGTAGAAAACAGAGTAAAACCTAAAAATTCAAACTGTTACTGCAAACGAATGCTTCAACGTAAAAGAACGAAACTTGGGCATCCAAGTTTGATTGGTGTACTGCTCATTACTTGAAAGTATCATGAAGGTCGGAAGCAAAAATTCATGTTGAGATTTCAGGAGACTCTAGGGTTTTGTCAGCCTAACAAAGCATTTCATTGAATGTGTCATTCACCAGTATCTGCTTGAGACTACATCAAGAAGAAACAAACATTAGAGATAGAACGTAGAACTACTGTATTGTGTCAAGTTTAAAGAAGCTAGCACAAACCGTGTTTGATTTAGAGTTCTAACGGCATCTGTCAATATAGGAGAAAACAGAGTGAAACCTAAAAACTCAAACTGTTACTGCAAACGAATGCTTCAACCTAGAAGAACGAAATTTGGGCATCCAGGTTTGATTATTGTACTGCTAATTACTTGAAAATGTCATGAAGTTCGGAAGCAAAATTTATGTTGAGATTTCCGGAGACTCTAGTGTTTTGGCAGCCAAACTTCGCCTTTCATTGAATGTGTCATTCACCAGTATCTGCTTAAGGCTACATCAAGAGGAAACACACCTTAGAGATAGAACATAGAACTGCAGTATTGAGTCAAGTTTCAAGAAGCTAGCACAAACCGTGTTTGATTTAGAGTTCTAACAGCATCTGTCAATATAGTAGAAACAGAGTGAAACCTAAAAATTCAAACTGTTACTGCAAACGAATGCTTGAGCCTACGAGAACAAAACTTGGGCATCCAAGTTTGATTGGTGTACTGCTCAGTACTTGAAAGTATCATGAAGGTCGGAAGCAAAAATTTATGTTGAGATTTCAGGAGACTCTAGTGTTATGGCAGCCTAACAACACCTTTCATTGAATGTGTCATTCACCAGTATCTGCTTAAGGCTACATCAAGAGTAAACAAACCTTAGAGATAGAACGTAGAACTACTGTATTGTGTCAAGTTTCAAGAAGCTAGCACAATCCGTGTTTGATTTAGAGTTCTAACTTCATCTGTCAATAAAGCAGAAAACAGAGTGAAACCTAAAAATTCAAACTCTTACTGCAAACGAATGCTTCAACGTAAAAGAACGAAAATTGAGCATCCAAGTGGGATTGGTTTACTGATCATTACTTGAAAGTATCATGAAGATTGGATGAAAAAATATGTGTTGAGATTTCAGGAGACTCTAGTGTTTTGGAAGTATGGAAACCACTTTCAATATAAGTGTTATTCGCCAGTCCCTGCTTTAGGCAACATCAAGGGGAAACAAACGTTAGAGATAGAACGTAGAACTACTGTATTGTGTCAAGTTTCAAGAAGCTAGCACAAACCGTGTTTGATTTAGAGTTCGAACGCATCTGTCAATATAGTAGAAAACAGAGTGAAACCTAAAAATTCAAACTGTTACTGCAAACGAATGCTTCAACATAAAAGAACGAAACTTGGGCATCCAAGTTTGATTGGTGTACTGCTCATTACTTGAAAGTATCATGAAGGTTGGAAGCAAAAATTCATGTTGAGATTTCAGGAGACTCTAGGGTTTTGGCAGCCTAACAACGCCGTTCATTGAATGTGTCATTCACCATTATCTGCTTGAGACTACATCAAGAAGAAACAATCCTTAGAGATAGAACGTAGAACTACTGTATTGTTTCAAGTTTCAAGAAGCTAGCACAAACCGTGTTTGATTTAGAGTTCTAACTGCATCTGTCAATATAGGAGAAAACAGAGTGAAACCTAAAAATTCACACTGTTACTGCCAACGAATGCTTCAACGTAAAAGAACGAAACTTGAGCATCCAAGTGGGATAGGTGTACTGATCATTACTTGAAATTATCATGAAGATTCTATGAAAAAATATATGTTGAGATTTCAGGAGACTCTAGTGTTTTGGAAGTTTGGCAACCCTTTTCAATATAAGTGTTATTCGACAGTCCCTGCTTTAGGCAACATCAAGAGGAAACAAACCTTTGAGATAGAACGTAGAAGTAATGTATTGTGTCAAGTTTCATGAAGCTACCACAAACCGTGTTTGATTTAGAGTTCTAACGGCATCTGTCAATATAGGAGAAAACAGAGTGAAACCTAAAAATTCAAACTGTTACTGCAAACGAATTATTCAACCTAGAAGAATGAAAGTTGGGCACCCAGGTTTGATTATTGTACTGCTCATTACTTGAAAGTGTCATGAAGGTCGGAAGCAAAATTTATGTTGGGATTTTTGGAGAATCTAGTGTTTTTGCAGCCTAACTTCGCCTTTCATTGAATGTGTCATTCACCAGTATCTGCTTAAGGCTACATCAAGAGGAAAAAAACCTTAAAGATAGAACTTAGAACTACTGTATTGAGTCAAGTTTCAAGAAGCTAGCACAAACCGTGTTTGATTTAGAGTTCTAACAGCATCTGTCAATATAGGAGAAAACAGAGTGAAACCTAAAAATTCAAACTGTTACTGCAAACGAATGCTTCAACCTAAAAGAATGAAACTTGAGCATCCAAGTAAGATTGGTGTACTGATCATTACTTGAAAGTATCATGAAGATTGGATGAAAATATATATGTTGAGATTTCAGGAGACTCTAGTGTTTTGGAAGTTTGGCAACCCCTTTCAATATAAGTGTTATTCGCCAGTCCCTGCTTTAGGCTACATCCAGAGGAAACAAACCTTAGAGATAGAACGTAGAACTAATGTATTGTGTCAAGTTTCAAGAAGCTAGCACAAACCGTGTTTGATTTAGAGTTCGAACGCATCTGTCATTATAGGAGAAAACAGAGTGAAACCTAAAAATTCAAACTGTTACTGCAAACGAATGCTTCAACCTAAAAGAATGAAACTTGAGCATCCAAGTGGGATTGGTGTACTGATCATTGCTTGAAAGTATCATGAAGATTGGATGAAAAAATATATGTTGAGATTTCAGGAGACTCCAGTGTTTTGGAAGTTTGGCCACCCCTTTCCACATAAGTGTTATTCACCAGTCCCTGCTTTAGGCTACATCAAGAGGAAACAAACCTTAGAGATACAACGTAGAACTAATGTATTGTGTCAAGTTTCAAGAAGCTAGCACAAACCGTGTTTGACTTAAAGTTCGAACGCATCTGTCAATATAGTAGAAAACAGAGTAAAACCTAAAAATTCAAACTGTTACTGCAAACGAATGCTTCAACGTAAAAGAACGAAACTTGGGCATCCAAGTTTGATTGGTGTACTGCTCATTTCTTGAAAGTATCATGAAGGTCGGAAGCAAAAATTCATGTTGAGATTTCAGGAGACTCTAGGGTTTTGTCAGCCTAACAAAGCATTTCATTGAATGTGTCATTCACCAGTATCTGCTTGAGACTACATCAAGAAGAAACAAACATTAGAGATAGAACGTAGAACTACTGTATTGTGTCAAGTTTCAAGAAGCTAGCACAAACCGTGTTTGATTTAGAGTTCTAACGGCATCTGTCAATATAGGAGAAAACAGAGTGAAACCTAAAAACTCAAACTGTTACTGCAAACGAATGCTTCAACCTAGAAGAACGAAATTTGGGCATCCAGGTTTGATTATTGTACTGCTTATTACTTGAAAATGTCATGAAGTTCGGAAGCAAAAATTTATGTTGAGATTTCCGGAGACTCTAGTGTTTTGGCAGCCAAACTTCGCCTTTCATTGAATGTGTCATTCACCAGTATCTGCTTAAGGCTACATCAAGAGGAAACACACCTTAGAGATAGAACATAGAACTGCAGTATTGAGTCAAGTTTCAAGAAGCTAGCACAAACCGTGTTTGATTTAGAGTTCTAACAGCATCTGTCAATATAGGAGAAAACAGAGTGAAACCTTAAAATTCAAACTGTTACTGCAAACGAATGCTTGAACCTAGGAGAACGAAACTTGGGCATCCAAGTTTGATTGGTGTACTTCTCATTACTTGAAAGTATCAAGAAGGTCGGAAGCAAAAATTTATGTTGAGATTTCAGGCGACTCTAGTGTTTTGGCAGCCTAACAACGCCTTTCAATTAATGTGTCATTCACCAGTATCTGCTTAAGGCTACATCAAGAGTAAACAAACCTTAGAGATAGAACGTAGAACTACTGTATTGAGTCAAGTTTCAAGAAGCTAGCACAAACCGTGTTTGATTTAGAGTTCTAACAGCATCTGTCAATATATGAGAAAACAGAGTGAAACCTAAAAATTCAAACTGTTACTGCAAACGAATGCTTCAACGTAAAAGAACGATACTTGAGCATCCAAGTGGGATTGGTGTACTGATCATTACTTGAAAGTATCATTAAGATTGCATGAAAAAATATATGTTGAGATTTCAGGAGACTCTAGTGTTTTGGAAGTTTGGCAACCCCTTTCAATATAAGAGTTATTCGCCAGTCCCTGTTTTAGGCAACATCAAGAGGAAACAAACCTTAGAGATAGAACGTAGAACTAATGTATTGTGTCAAGTTTCAAGAAGCTAGCACAAACCGTGTTTGATTTAGAGTTCGAACGCATCTGTCAATATAGTAGAAAACAGAGTGAAACCTAAAAATTCAAACTGTTACTGCAAACGAATGCTTGAACCTAGGAGAACGAAACTTGGGCATCCAAGTTTGATTGGTGTACTTCTCATTAGCTGAAAGTATCAAGAAGGTCGGAAGCAAAAATTTATGTTGAGATTTCAGGCGACTCTAGTGTTTTGGAAGCCTAACAACGCCTTTCATTTAATGTGTCATTCACCAGTATCTGCTTAAGGCTACATCAAGAGTAAACAAACCTTAGAGATAGAACGTAGAACTACTGTATTGTGTCAAGTTTCAAGAAGCTAGCACAATCCGTGTTTGATTTAGAGTTCTAACTGCATCTGTCAATATAGCAGAAAACAGAGTGAAACCTAAAAATTCAAACTGTTACTGCAAACGGATGCTTCAACGTAAAAGAACGAAACTTGAGCATCCAAGTGGGATTGGTGTACTGATCATTACTTGAAAGTATCATGAAGATTGGATGAAAAAATATATGTTGAGATTTCAGGAGACTCTAGTGTTTTGGAAGTTTGGCAACCCCTTTCAATATAAGTGTTATTCGCCAGTCCCTGTTTTAGGCAACATCAAGAGGAAACAAACCTTAGAGATAGAACGTAGAACTAATGTATTGTGTCAAGTTTCAAGAAGCTAGCACAAACCGTGTTTGATTTAGAGTTCGAACGCATCTGTCAATATAGTAGAAAACAGAGTGAAACCTAAAAATTCAAACTGTTACTGCAAACGAATGCTTCAACGTAAAAGATCGAAACTTGGGCATCCAAGTTTGATAGGTGTACTGCTCATTACTTGAAAGTATCATGAAGTTCGGAAGCAAAAATTCATGTTGTGATTTCAGGAGACTCTAGTGTTTTGGCCGCCTAACTACGCCTTTCATTGAATGTGTCATTCACGAGTGTCTGCTTGAGGCTACATCAAGAAGAAACAAACCTTAGAGATAGAACGTAGAACTACTGTATTGTTTCAAGTTTCAAGAAGCTAGCACAAACCGTGTTTGATTTAGAGTTCTAAATGCATCTGTCAATATAGGAGAAAACAGAGTGAAATTTAAAAATTCACACTGTTACTGCAAACGAATGCTTCAACGTAAAAGGACGAAACTAGAGCATCCAAGTGGGATTGGTGTACTGATCATTACTTGAAATTATCATGAAAATTGGATGAAAAAATATATGTTGAGATTTCAGGAGACTCTATTGTTTTGGAAATTTGGCAACCCTTTTCAATATAAGTGTTATTCGCCAGTCCCTGCTTTAGGCAACATCATGAGGAAACAAACCTTTGAGATAGAACGTAGAACTAATGTATTGTTTCAAGATTCAAGAAGCTAGCACAAACCGTGTTTGATTTAGAGTTCGAACGGCATCTGTCAACATAGAAGAAAACAGAGTGAAACCTAAAAATTCAAACTGTTACTGCAAACGAATGCTTCAACCTACGAGAACGAAAGTTGGGCATCCAGGTTTGATTATTGTACTGCTCATTACTTGAAAGTGTCATGAAGGTCGGAAGCAAAAATTTATTTTGAGATTTCCGGAGACTCTAGTGTTTTCGCAGCCTAACTTCGCCTTTCATTGAATGTGTCATTCACCAGTATCTGCTTAAGGCTACATCAAGAGGAAATAAACCTTAGAGATAGAACGTAGAACCACTGTATTGTGTCAAGTTTCAAGAAGCTAGCACAAACCGTGTTTGATTTAGAGTTCTAACTGCATCTGTCAATATAGGAGAAAACAGAGTGAAACCTAAAAATTCACACTGTTACTGCAAAGGAATGCTTCAACGTAAAAGAACGAAACTTGAGCATCCAAGTGGGATTGGTGTACTGATCATTACTTGAAAGTATCATGAAGATTGGATGAAAAAATATATGTTGAGATTTCAGAAGACTCTAGTGTTTTGGAAGTTTGGCAACCCCTTTCAATATAAGTGTTATTCGCCGGTCCCTGTTTTAGGCAACATCAAGAGGAAAGTAACCTTAGAGATAGAACGTAGAACTAATGTACTGTGTCAAGTTTCATGAAGTTAGCACAAACCGTGTTTGATATAGAGTTCAAACTCCATCTGTCAATATAGGAGAAAAACAGAGTGAAACCTAAAAATTCAAACTGTTACTGCAAACGAATGCTTGAACCTAGGAGAAGGAAACTTGGGCATCCAAGTTTGATTGGTGTACTTCTCATTAGTTTAAGTATCAAGAAGGTCGGAAGCAAAAATTTATGTTGAGATTTCAGGCGACTCTAGTGTTTTGGCAGCCTAACAATGCCTTTCATTTAATGTGTCATTCACCAGTATCTGCTTAAGGCTACATCAAGAGTAAACAAACCTTAGAGACAGAACATAGAACTACTGTATTGTGTCAAGTTTCAAGAAGCTAGCACACTCCGTGTTTGATTTAGGGTTCTAACTGCATCTGTCAATATATGAGAAAACAGAGTGAAACCTAAAAATTCAAACTGTTACTGCAAACGAATGCTTCAACGTAAAAGAACGAAACTTGAGCATCCAAGTGGGATTGGTGTACTGATCATTACTTGAAAGTATCATGAAGATTGGATGAAAAAATATATGTTGAGATTTCAGGAGACTCTAGTGTTTTGGAAGTTTGGCAACCCCTTTCAATATAAGAGTTATTCACCAGTCCCTGTTTTAGGCAACATCAAGAAGAAACAAACCTTAGAGATATAACGTAGAACTACTGTATTGTTTCAAGTTTCAAGAAGCTAGCACAAACCGTGTTTGATTTAGAGTTCTAAATGCATCTGTCAATATAGGAGAAAACAGAGTGAAACCTAAAAATTCACACTGTTACTGCAAATGAATGCTTCAACGTAAAAGAACGAAACTTGAGCATCCAAGTGGGATTGGTGTACTGATCATTACGTGAAATTATCATGAAGATTGGATGAAAAAATATATGTTGAGATTTCAGGAGACTCTAGTGTTTTGGAAGTTTGGCAACCCTTTTCAATATAAGTGTTATTCGCCAGTCCCTGCTTTAGGCAACATCATGAGGAAACAAACCATTGAGATAGAATGTAGAACTAATGTATTGTGTGAAGTTTCATGAAGCTAGCACAAACCGTGTTTGATATAGAGTTCGAACTGCATCTGTCAATATAGGAGAAAACAGTGGAACCTAAAAATTCAAACTGTTACTGCAAACGAATACTTCAACCTAAAAGAACAAAACTTGGGCATCCAAGTTTGATTGGTGTACTGCTCATTTCTTGAAAGTATCATGAAGGTCGGAAGCAAAAATTTATGGTGAGATTTCAGGAGACTCTAGTGTTTTGGCAGCCTAACAACGCCTTTCATTGAATGTGTCATTCACCAGTATCTGCTTAAGGCTACATCAAGAGTAAACAAACCTTAGAGATAGAACGTAGAACTACTGTATTGTGTCAAGTTTCAAGAAGCTAGCACAATCCGTGTTTGATTTACAGTTCTAACTGCATCTGTCAATATAGCAGAAAACAGAGTGAAACCTAAAAATTCAAACTGTTACTGCAAAGGAATGCTTCAATGTGAAAGAACGAAACTTGAGCATCCAAGTGGGATTGGTGTACTGATCATTACTTGAAAGTATCATGAAGATTGGATGAAAAAATATATGTTGAGATTTCAGGAGACTCTAGTGTTTTGGAAGTATGGCAACTTTTTCAATATAAGTGTTATTCACCAGTCCCTGCTTTTGGCAACATCAAGGGGAAACAAACGTTAGAGATAGAACGAAGAACTAATGTATTGTGTCAAGTTTCAAGAAGCTAGCACAAACCGTGTTTGATTTAGAGTTCGAACGCATCTGTCAATATAGTAGAAAACAGAGTGAAACCTAAAAATTCAAACTGTTACTGCAAACGAATGCTTCCACATAAAAGAACGAAATTTGGGCATCCAAGTTTGATTGGTGTACTGCTCATTACTTGAAAGTATCATGAAGGTCGGAAGCAAAAATTCATGTTGAGATTTCAAAAGACTCTAGTGTTTTGGCAGCCAAACAACGCCTTTCATTGAATGTGTCATTCACCAGTATCTGCTTGAGGCTACATCAAGAGGAAACAAACCTTAGAAATAGAACGTAGAACTACTGTATTGTGTCAAGTTTCAAGAAGCTAGCACAAACCGTGTTTGATTTAGAGTTCTAACTGCATCTGTCAATATAGGAGAAAACAGAGTGAAACCTAAAAATTCACACTGTTACTGCAAACGAATGCTTCAACGTAAAAGAACGAAACGTGAGCATCCAAGTGGGATTGGTGTACTGATCATTACTTGAAAGTATCATGAAGATTGGATGAAAAAATATATGTTGAGATTTCAGAAGACTCTAGTGTTTTGGAAGTTTGGCAACCCCTTTCAATATAAGTGTTATTAGCCGGTCCCTGTTTTAGGCAACATCAAGAGGAAAGAAACCTTAGAGATAGAACGTAGAACTAATGTACTGTGTCAAGTTTCATGAAGTTAGCACAAACCGTGTTTGATATAGAGTTCAAACTCCATCTGTCAATATAGGAGAAAACAGAGTGAAACCTAAAAATTCAAACTGTTACTGCAAACGAATGCTTGAACCTAGGAGAAGGAAACTTGGGCATCCAAGTTTGATTGGTGTACTGCTCATTACTTGAAAGTATCAAGAAGGTCGGAAGCAAAAATTTATGTTGAGATTTCAGGCGACTCTAGTGTTTTGGCAGCCTAACAATGCCTTTCATTTAATGTGTCATTCACCAGTATCTGCTTAAGGCTACATCAAGAGTAAACAAACCTTAGAGATAGAACGTAGAACTACTGTATTGTGTCAAGTTACAAGAAGCTAGCACACTCCGTGTTTGATTTAGAGTTCTAACTGCATCTGTCAATATAGCAGAAAACAGAGCGAAACCTAAAAATTCAAACTGTTACTGCAAACGAATGCTTCAACGTAAAAGAACGAAACTTGAGCATCCAAGTGGGATTGGTGTACTGATCATTACTTGAAAGTATCATGAAGATTGGATGAAAAAATATATGTTGAGATTTCAGGAGACTCTAGTGTTTTGGAAGTTTGGCAACCCCTTTCAATATAAGAGTTATTCACCAGTCCCTGTTTTAGGCAACATCAAGAAGAAACAAACCTTAGAGATATAACGTAGAACTACTGTATTGTTTCAAGTTTCAAGAAGCTAGCACAAACCGTGTTTGATTTAGAGTTCTAAATGCATCTGTCAATATAGGAGAAAAAAGAGTGAAACCTAAAAATTCACACTGTTACTGCAAACGAATGCTTCAACGTAAAAGAACGAAACTTGAGCATCCAAGTGGGATTGGTGTACTGATCATTACGTGAAATTATCATGAAGATTGGATGAAAAAATATATGTTGAGATTTCAGGAGACTCTAGTGTTTTGGAAGTTTGGCAACCCTTTTCAGTATAAGTGTTATTCGCCAGTCCCTGCTTTAGGCAACATCATGAGGAAACAAACCATTGAGATAGAACGTAGAACTAATGTATTGTGTGAAGTTTCATGAAGCTAGCACAAACCGTGTTTGATATAGAGTTCGAACTGCATCTGTCAATATAGGAGAAAACAGTGGAACCTAAAAATTCAAACTGTTACTGCAAACGAATACTTCAACCTAGGAGAACAAAACTTGGGCATCCAAGTTTGATTGGTGTACTGCTCATTACTTGAAAGTATCATGAAGGTCGGAAGCAAAAATTTATGGTGAGATTTCAGGAGACTCTAGTGTTTTGGCAGCCTAACAACGCCTTTCATTGAATGTGTCATTCACCAGTATCTGCTTAAGGCTACATCAAGAGTAAACAAACCTTAGAGATAGAACGTAGAACTACTGTATTGTGTCAAGTTTCAAGAAGCTAGCACAATCCGTGTTTGATTTAGAGTTCTAACTGCATCTGTCAATATACCAGAAAACAGAGTGAAACCTAAAAATTCAAACTGTTACTGCAAATGAATGCTTCAACGTAAAAGAACGAAACTTGAGCATCCAAGTGGGATTGGTGTACTGATCATTACTTGAAAGTATCATGAAGATTGGATGAAAAAATATATGTTGAGATTTCAGGAGACTCTAGTGTTTTCGAAGTATGGCAACCCTTTCAATATAAGTGTTATTCACCAGTCCCTGCTTTTGGCAACATCAAGGGGAAACAAACGTTAGAGATAGAACGAAGAACTAATGTATTGTGTCAAGTTTCAAGAAGCTAGCACAAACCGTGTTTGATTTAGAGTTCGAACGCATCTGTCAATATAGTAGAAAACAGAGTGAAACCTAAAAATTCAAACTGTTACTGCAAACGAATGCTTCCACATAAAAGAACGAAATTTGGGCATCCAAGTTTGATTGGTGTACTGCTCATTACTTGAAAATATCATGAAGGTCGGAAGCAAAAATTCATGTTGAGATTTCAAAAGACTCTAGTGTTTTGGCAGCCAAACAACGCCTTTAATTGAATGTGTCATTCACCAGTATCTGCTTGAGGCTACATCAAGAGGAAACAAACCTTAGAAATAGAACGTAGAACTACTGTATTGTGTCAAGTTTCAACAAGCTAGCACAAACCGTGTTTGATTTAGAGTTCTAACTGCATCTGTCAATATAGGAGAAAACAGAGTGAAACCTAAAAATTCACACTGTTACTGCAAACGAATGCTTCAACGTAAAAGAACGAAACGTGAGCATCCAAGTGGGATTGGTGTACTGATCATTACTTGAAAGTATCATGAAGATTGGATGAAAAAATATATGTTGAGATTTCAGAAGACTCTAGTGTTTTGGAAGTTTGGCAACCCCTTTCAATATAAGTGTTATTCGCCGGTCCCAGTTTTAGGCAACATCAAGAGGAAAGAAACCTTAGAGATAGAACGTAGAACTAATGTACTGTGTCAAGTTTCATGAAGTTAGCACAAACCGTGTTTGATATAGAGTTCAAACTCCATCTGTCAATATAGGAGAAAACAGAGTGAAACCTAAAAATTCAAACTGTTACTGCAAACGAATGCTTGAACCTAGGAGAAGGAAACTTGGGCATCCAAGATTGATTGGTGTACTGCTCATTACTTGAAAGTATCAAGAAGTTCGGAAGCAAAAATTTAGGTTGAGATTTCAGGCGACTCTAGTGTTTTGGCAGCCTAACAATGCCTTTCATTTAATGTGTCATTCACCAGTATCTGCTTAAGGCTACATCAAGAGTAAACAAACCTTAGAGATAGAACGTAGAACTACTGTATTGTGTCAAGTTTCAAGAAGCTAGCACACTCCGTGTTTGATTTAGAGTTCTAACTGCATCTGTCAATATATGAGAAAACAGAGTGAAACCTAAAAATTCAAACTGTTACTGCAAACGAATGCTTCAACGTAAAAGAACGAAACTTGAGCATCCAAGTGGGATTGGTGTACTGATCATTACTTGAAAGTATCATGAAGATTGGATGAAAAAATACATGTTGAGATTTCAGGAGACTCTAGTGTTTTGGAAGTTTGGCAACCCTTTTCAATATAAGTGTTATTCGCCAGTCCCTGCTTTAGGCAACATCATGAGGAAACAAACCATTGAGATAGAATGTAGAACTAATGTATTGTGTGAAGTTTCATGAAGCTAGCACAAACCGTGTTTGATATAGAGTTCGAACTGCATCTGTCAATATAGGAGAAAACAGTGGAACCTAAAAATTCAAACTGTTACTGCAAACGAATACTTCAACCTAAAAGAACAAAACTTGGGCATCCAAGTTTGATTGGTGTACTGCTCATTTCTTGAAAGTATCATGAAGGTCGGAAGCAAAAATTTATGGTGAGATTTCAGGAGACTCTAGTGTTTTGGCAGCCTAACAACGCCTTTCATTGAATGTGTCATTCACCAGTATCTGCTTAAGGCTACATCAAGAGTAAACAAACCTTAGAGATAGAACGTAGAACTACTGTATTGTGTCAAGTTTCAAGAAGCTAGCACAATCCGTGTTTGATTTACAGTTCTAACTGCATCTGTCAATATAGCAGAAAACAGAGTGAAACCTAAAAATTCAAACTGTTACTGCAAAGGAATGCTTCAATGTGAAAGAACGAAACTTGAGCATCCAAGTGGGATTGGTGTACTGATCATTACTTGAAAGTATCATGAAGATTGGATGAAAAAATATATGTTGAGATTTCAGGAGACTCTAGTGTTTTGGAAGTATGGCAACTTTTTCAATATAAGTGTTATTCACCAGTCCCTGCTTTTGGCAACATCAAGGGGAAACAAACGTTAGAGATAGAACGAAGAACTAATGTATTGTGTCAAGTTTCAAGAAGCTAGCACAAACCGTGTTTGATTTAGAGTTCGAACGCATCTGTCAATATAGTAGAAAACAGAGTGAAACCTAAAAATTCAAACTGTTACTGCAAACGAATGCTTCCACATAAAAGAACGAAATTTGGGCATCCAAGTTTGATTGGTGTACTGCTCATTACTTGAAAGTATCATGAAGGTCGGAAGCAAAAATTCATGTTGAGATTTCAAAAGACTCTAGTGTTTTGGCAGCCAAACAACGCCTTTCATTGAATGTGTCATTCACCAGTATCTGCTTGAGGCTACATCAAGAGGAAACAAACCTTAGAAATAGAACGTAGAACTACTGTATTGTGTCAAGTTTCAAGAAGCTAGCACAAACCGTGTTTGATTTAGAGTTCTAACTGCATCTGTCAATATAGGAGAAAACAGAGTGAAACCTAAAAATTCACACTGTTACTGCAAACGAATGCTTCAACGTAAAAGAACGAAACGTGAGCATCCAAGTGGGATTGGTGTACTGATCATTACTTGAATGTATCATGAAGATTGGATGAAAAAATATATGTTGAGATTTTCAGAAGACTCTAGTGTTTTGGAAGTTTGGCAACCCCTTTCAATATAAGTGTTATTAGCCGGTCCCTGTTTTAGGCAACATCAAGAGGAAAGAAACCTTAGAGATAGAACGTAGAACTAATGTACTGTGTCAAGTTTCATGAAGTTAGCACAAACCGTGTTTGATATAGAGTTCAAACTCCATCTGTCAATATAGGAGAAAACAGAGTGAAACCTAAAAATTCAAACTGTTACTGCAAACGAATGCTTGAACCTAGGAGAAGGAAACTTGGGCATCCAAGTTTGATTGGTGTACTGCTCATTACTTGAAAGTATCAAGAAGGTCGGAAGCAAAAATTTATGTTGAGATTTCAGGCGACTCTAGTGTTTTGGCAGCCTAACAATGCCTTTCATTTAATGTGTCATTCACCAGTATCTGCTTAAGGCTACATCAAGAGTAAACAAACCTTAGAGATAGAACGTAGAACTACTGTATTGTGTCAAGTTTCAAGAAGCTAGCACAATCCGTGTTTGATTTAGAGTTCTAACTGCATCTGTCAATATACCAGAAAACAGAGTGAAACCTAAAAATTCAAACTGTTACTGCAAATGAATGCTTCAACGTAAAAGAACGAAACTTGAGCATCCAAGTGGGATTGGTGTACTGATCATTACTTGAAAGTATCATGAAGATTGGATGAAAAAATATATGTTGAGATTTCAGGAGACTCTAGTGTTTTCGAAGTATGGCAACCCTTTCAATATAAGTGTTATTCACCAGTCCCTGCTTTTGGCAACATCAAGAGGAAAAAAACGTTAGAGATAGAACGAAGAACTAATGTATTGTGTCAAGTTTCAAGAAGCTAGCACAAACCGTGTTTGATTTAGAGTTCGAACGCATCTGTCAATATAGTAGAAAACAGAGTGAAACCTAAAAATTCAAACTGTTACTGCAAACGAATGCTTCCACATAAAAGAACGAAATTTGGGCATCCAAGTTTGATTGGTGTACTGCTCATTACTTGAAAATATCATGAAGGTCGGAAGCAAAAATTCATGTTGAGATTTCAAAAGACTCTAGTGTTTTGGCAGCCAAACAACGCCTTTCATTGAATGTGTCATTCACCAGTATCTGCTTGAGGCTACATCAAGAGGAAACAAACCTTAGAAATAGAACGTAGAACTACTGTATTGTGTCAAGTTTCAACAAGCTAGCACAAACCGTGTTTGATTTAGAGTTCGAACTGCATCTGTCAATATAGGAGAAAACAGAGTGAAACCTAAAAATTCACACTGTTACTGCAAACGAATGCTTCAACGTAAAAGAACGAAACGTGAGCATCCAAGTGGGATTGGTGTACTGATCATTACTTGAAAGTATCATGAAGATTGGATGAAAAAATATATGTTGAGATTTCAGAAGACTCTAGTGTTTTGGAAGTTTGGCAACCCCTTTCAATATAAGTGTTATTCGCCGGTCCCAGTTTTAGGCAACATCAAGAGGAAAGAAACCTTAGAGATAGAACGTAGAACTAATGTACTGTGTCAAGTTTCATGAAGTTAGCACAAACCGTGTTTGATATAGAGTTCAAACTCCATCTGTCAATATAGGAGAAAACAGAGTGAAACCTAAAAATTCAAACTGTTACTGCAAACGAATGCTTGAACCTAGGAGAAGGAAACTTGGGCATCCAAGATTGATTGGTGTACTGCTCATTACTTGAAAGTATCAAGAAGGTCGGAAGCAAAAATTTAGGTTGAGATTTCAGGCGACTCTAGTGTTTTGGCAGCCTAACAATGCCTTTCATTTAATGTGTCATTCACCAGTATCTGCTTAAGGCTACATCAAGAGTAAACAAACCTTAGAGATAGAACGTAGAACTACTGTATTGTGTCAAGTTTCAAGAAGCTAGCACACTCCGTGTTTGATTTAGAGTTCTAACTGCATCTGTCAATATATGAGAAAACAGAGTGAAACCTAAAAATTCAAACTGTTACTGCAAACGAATGCTTCAACGTAAAAGAACGAAACTTGAGCATCCAAGTGGGATTGGTGTACTGATCATTACTTGAAAGTATCATGAAGATTGGATGAAAAAATATATGTTGAGATTTCAGGAGACTCTAGTGTATTGGAAGTTTGGCAACCCCTTTCAATATAAGAGTTATTCACCAGTCCCTGTTTTAGGCAACATCAAGAAGAAACAAACCTTAGAGATATAACGTAGAACTACTGTATTGTTTCAAGTTTCAAGAAGCTAGCACAAACCGTGTTTGATTTAGAGTTCTAAATGCATCTGTCAATATAGGAGAAAACAGAGTGAAACCTAAAAATTCACACTGTTACTGCAAACGAATACTTCAACGTAAAAGAACGAATCTTGAGCATCCAAGTGGTATTGGTGTACTGATCATTACGTGAAATTATCATGAAGATTGGATGAAAAAATATATGTTGAGATTTCAGGAGACTCTAGTGTTTTGGAAGTTTGGCAACCCTTTTCAATATAAGTGTTATTCGCCAGTCCCTGCTTTAGGCAACATCATGAGGAAACAAACCATTGAGATAGAACGTTGAACTAATGTATTGTGTGAAGTTTCATGAAGCTAGCACAAACCGTGTTTGATATAGAGTTCGAACTGCATCTGTCAATATAGGAGAAAACAGTGGAACCTAAAAATTCAAACTGTTACTGCAAACGAATACTTCAACCTAGGAGAACAAAACTTGGGCATCCAAGTTTGATTGGTGTACTGCTCATTACTTGAAAGTATCATGAAGGTCGGAAGCAAAAATTTATGGTGAGATTTCAGAGACTCTAGTGTTTTGGCCGCCTAACAACGCCTTTCATTGAATGTGTCATTCACCAGTATCTGCTTAAGGCTACATCAAGAGTAAACAAACCTTAGAGATAGAACGAAGAACTAATGTATTGTGTCAAGTTTCAAGAAGCTAGCACAAACCGTGTTTGATTTAGAGTTCAAACGCATCTGTCAATATAGTAGAAAACAGAGTGAAACCTAAAAATTCAAACTGTTACTGCAAACGAATGCTTCCACATAAAAGAACGAAATTTGGGCATCCAAGTTTGATTGGTGTACTGATCATTACTTGAAAGTATCATGAAGTTCGGAAGCAAAAATTCATGTTGAGATTTCAAAAGACTCTAGTGTTTTGGCAGCCAAACAACGCCTTTAATTGAATGTGTCATTCACCAGTATCTGCTTGAGGCTACATCAAGAGGAAACAAACCTTAGAGATAGAACGTAGAACTACTGTATTGTGTCAAGTTTCAAGAAGCTAGCACAAACCGTGTTTGATTTAGAGTTCTAACTGCATCTGTCAATATAGGAGAAAACAGAGTGAAACCTAAAAATTCACACTGTTACTGCAAACGAATGCTTCAACGTAAAAGAACGAAACGTGAGCATCCAAGTGGGATTGGTGTACTGATCATTACTTGAAAGTATCATGAAGATTGGATGAAAAAATATATGTTGAGATTGCAGGAGACTTTAGTGTTTTGGAAGTTTGGCAACCCCTTTCAGTATAAGAGTTATTCGCCAGTCCCTGTTTTAGGCAACATCAAGAATTAACAAACGTTAGAGATATAACGTAGAACTACTGTATTGTTTCAAGTTTCAAGAAGCTAGCACAAACCGTGTTTGATTTAGAGTTCTAAATGCATCTGTCAATATAGGAGAAAACAGAGTGAAACCTAAAAATTCACACTGTTACTGCAAACGAATGCTTCAACGTAAAAGAACGAAACTTGAGCATCCAAGTGGGATTGGTGTACTGATCATTACGTGAAATTATCATGAAGATTGGATGAAAAAATATATGTTGAGATTTCAGGAGACTCTAGTGTTTTGGAAGTTTGGCAACCCTTTTCAATATAAGTGTTATTCGCCAGTCCCTGCTTTAGGCAACATCATGAGGAAACAAACCTTTGAGATAGAACGTAGAACTAATGTATTGTGTGAAGTTTCATGAAGCTAGCACAAACCGTGTTTGATATAGAGTTCGAACTGCATCTGTCAATATAGGAGAAAACAGTGGAACCTAAAAATTCAAACTGTTACTGCAAACGAATGCTTCAACCTAGGAGAACAAAATTTGGGCATCCAAATTTGATTGGTGTACTGCTCATTACATGAAAGTATCATGAAGATCGGAAGCAAAAATTTATGGTGAGATTTCAGGAGACTCTAGAGTTTTGGCAGCCTAACAACGCCTTTCATTGAATGTGTCATTCACCAGTATCTGCTTAAGGCTACATCAAGAGTAAACAAACCTTAGAGATAGAACGTAGAACTACTGTATTGTGTCAAGTTTCAAGAAGCTAGCACAATCCGTGTTTGATTTAGAGTTCTAACTGCATCTGTCAATATAGCAGAAAACAGAGTGAAACCTAAAAATTCAAACTGTTATTGCAAATGAATGCTTCAACGTAAAAGATCGAAACTTGAGCATCCAAGTGGGATTGGTGTACTGATCATTACTTGAAAGTATCATGAAGATTGGATGAAAAAATATATGTTGAGATTTCAGGAGACTCTAGTGTTTTGGAAGTATGGCAACCCTTTCAATATAAGTGTTATTCACCATTCCCTGCTTTTGGCAACATCAAGGGGAAACAAACGTTAGAGATAGAACGAAGAACTAATGTATTGTGTCAAGTTTCAAGAAGCTAGCACAAACCGTGTTTGATTTAGAGTTCGAACGCATCTGTCAATATAGTAGAAAACAGAGTGAAACCTAAAAATTCAAACTGTTACTGCAAACGAATGCTTCAACCTAGGAGAACGAAATTTGGGCATCCAAGTTTGATTGGTGTACTGCTCATTACTTGAAAGTATCATGAAGGTCGGAAGCAAAAATTCATGTTGAGATTTCAGGAGACTCTAGTGTTTTGGGAGCCTAACCACGCCTTTCATTGAATGTGTCATTCACCAGTATCTGCTTGAGGCTACATCAAGAGGAAACAAACCTTAGAGATAGAACGTAGAACTACTGTATTGTGTCAAGTTTCAGGAAGCTAGCACAAACCGTGTTAGATTTAGAGTTCTAACTGCATCTGTCAATATAGGAGAAAACAGAGTGAAACCTAAATATTCACACTGTTACTGCAAACGAATGTTTCAACGTAAAAGAACGAAACTTGAGCATCCAAGTGGGATTGGTGTACTGATCATTACTTGAAAGTATCATGAAGATTGGAAGAAAAAATATATGTTGAGATTTCAGGAGACTCTAGTGTTTTGGATGTTTGGCAACCCCTTTCAATATAAGTGTTTTCGCCAGTACCTGCTTTAGGCTACATCCAGAGGAAACAAACCTTAGAGATAGAACGTAGAACTAATGTATTGTGTCAAGTTTCAAGAAGCTAGCACAAACCGTGTTTGATTTAGAGTTCGAACGCATCTGTCAATATAGTAGAAAACAGAGTGAAACCTAAAAATTCAAACTCTTACTGCAAACGAATGCTTCAACCTAGGAGAACGAAACTTGGGCATCCAAGTTTGATTGGTGTACTGCTCATTAGTTGAAAGTATCATGAAGGTCGGAAGCAAAAATTCATGTTGAGATTTCAGGAGACTCTAGTGTTTTGGCAGCCTAACATGCCTTTCATTGAATGTGTCATTCACCAGTATCTGCTTGAGGCTACATCAAGAGGTAACAAACCTTAGAGATAGAACGTAGAACTACTGTATTGTGTCAATTTTCAAGAAGCTAGCACAAACGGTGTTTGATTTAGAGTTCTAACTGCATCTGTCAATATAGGAAAAAACAGAGTGAAACTTAAAATTCAAACTGTTACTGCAAACGAATGCTTCAACGTAAAAGAACGAAATTGAGCATCCAAGTGGGATTGGTGTACAGATCATTACTTGAAAGTATCATGAAGATTGGATGAAAAAATATATGTTGAGATTTCAGGAGACTCTAGTTTTTTGGAGTTTGGCAACTCCTTTCATTTTAAGTGTTATTCGCCAGTCCCTGCTTTAGGCAACATCAAGAGGAAACAAACCTTAGAGATAGAACGTAGAACTACTGTATTGTGTCAAGTTTCAAGAAGCTAGCACAAACCGTGTTTGATTTAGAGTTTCTAACTGCATCTGTCAATATAGGAGAAAACAGAGTGAAACCTAAAAATTCAAACTGTTACTGCAAACGAATGCTTCAACGTAAAAGAATGAAACTTGAGCATCCAAGTGGGATTGGTGTACTGATCATTACTTGAAAGTATCATGAAGATTGGATGAAAAAATATATGTTGAGATTTCAGAAGACTCTAGTGTTTTGGAAGTATGGCAACCACTTTCAATATAAGTGTTATTCGCCAGTCCCTGCTTTAGGCAACATCAAGGGGAAACAAACGTTAGAGATAGAACGTAGAACTACTGTATTGTGTCAAGTTTCAAGAAGCTAGCACAAACCGTGTTTGATTTAGTGTTCGAACGGCATCTGTCAATATAGGAGAAAACAGAGTGAAATCTAAAAATTCAAACTGTTACTGCAAACGAATGCTTCAACGTAAAAGAACTAAACTTGAGCATCCAAAGTGGGATTGGTGTACTGATCATTACTTGAAGGTTTCATGAAGATTGGATTAAAAAATATATGTTGAGATTTCAGGAGACTCTAGTGTTTTGGAAGTTTGGCAACCCCTTTCAATATAAGTGTTATTCGCCAGTCCTTCTTTAGGCAACATCAAGAGGAAACAAACCTTAGAGATAGAACGTAGAACTAATGTATTGTGTCAAGTTTCAAGAAGCTAGCACAAACCGTGTTTTTGTTTTAGAGTTCGAACGCATCTGTCAATATAGTAGAAAACAGAGTGAAACCTAAAAATTCAAACTGTTACTGCAAGCGAATGCTTCAAAGTAGGAGAACGAAAGTTGGGCATCCAAGTTTGATTGGTGTACTTCTCATTACTTGAAAGTATCATGAAGGTCAGAAGCAAAATTTATGTTGAGATTTCAGGAGACTCTAGTGTTTTGGCAGCCTAACAACGCCTTTCATTGAATGTGTCCTTCACCAGTCCCTGCTTTAGGCTACATCAAGAGGAAACAAACCTTAGAGATAGAACGTAGAACTACATTATTGTGTCAAGTTTCAAGAAGCTAGCACAAACCGTGTTTGATTTAGAGTTCCAACTGCATCTGTCAATATAGGAGAAAACAGATTGAAACCTAAAAATTCACACTGTTACTGCAAACGAATGCTTCAACCTAGGAGAACGAAACTTGGGGCATTCAAGTTTGATTGTTGTACTGATCATTGCTTGAAAGTATCATGAAGATTGGATGAAAAAATATATGTTGAGATTTCAGGAGACTCTAGTGTTTTGGAAGTTTGGCAACCCCTTTCAATATAAGTGTTATTCGCCAGTCCCTGCTTTAGGCAACATCAAGAGGAAACAAACCTTAGAGATAGAACGTAGAACTAATGTATTGTGTCAAGTTTCAAGAAGCTAGCACAAACCGTGTTTGATTTAGAGTTCGATTGCATCTGTCAATATAGTAGAAAACAGAGTTTAACCTAAAAATTCAAACTGTTACTGCAAACGAATGCTTCAACCTAGGAGAACGAAACTTGGGCATCCAAGTTTGATTGTTGTACTGATCATTGCTTGAAAGTATCATGAAGATTGGATGAAAAAATATATGTCGAGATTTCAGTAGACTCTAGTTTTTTGAAAGTTTGGCAACCCCTTTCAATATAAGTGTTATTCGCCAGTCCCTGCTTTAGGCAACATCAAGAGGAAACAAACCTTAGAGATAGAACGTAGAACTAATGTATTGTGTCAAGTTTCAAGAAGCTAGCACAAACCGTGTTTGATTTAGAGTTCGAACGCATCTGTCAATATAGGAGAAAACAGAGTGAAACCTAAAAATTCACACTCTTACTGCAAACGAATGCGTCAACCTAGGAGAACGAATCTTGGGCATCCAAGTTTGATTGGTGTACTGATCATTGGTTGAAAGTAACATGAAGATTGGATGAAAAAATATATGTCGAGATTTCAGGAGACTATAGTGTTTTGGAAGTTTGGCAACCCCTTTCAATATAAGTGTTATTCGCCAGTCCCTGCTTTAGGCAACATCAAGAGGAAACAAACCTTAGAGATAGAACGTAGAACTAATGTATTGTGTCAAGTTTCAAGAAGCTAGCACAAACCGTGTTTGATTTAGAGTTCGAACGCATCTGTCAATATAGGAGAAAACAGAGTGAAACCTAAAAATTCACACTGTTACTGCAAACGAATGCTTCAACGTAAAAGAACGAAACTTGGGCATCCAAGTTTGATTGGTGTACTGCTCATTAATTGAAAGTGTCATGAAGGTCGGAAGCAAAAATTTATGTTGAGATTTCCGGAGACTCTAGTGTTTTGGCAGCCTAACATCGCCTTTCATTGAATGTGTGATTCACCAGTATCTGCTTAAGGCTACATCAAGAGGAAACAAACCTTAGAGATAGAACGTAGAACTACTGTATTGTGTCAAGTTTCAAGAAGCTAGCACAAACCGTGTTTGATTTAGAGTTCTAACTGCATCTGTCAATATAGGAGAAAACAGAGTGAAACCTAAAAATTCAAACTGTTACTGCAAACGAATGCTTCAACGTAAAAGAATGAAACTTGAGCATCCAAGTGGGATTGGTGTACTGATCATTACTTGAAAGTATCATGAAGATTGGATGAAAAAATATATGTTGAGATTTCAGGAGACTCTAGTGTTTTGGAAGTTTGGCAACCCTTTCAATATAAGTGTTTTCGCCAGTACCTGCTTTAGGCTACATCAATAGGAAACAAACCTTAGAGATAGAACGTAGAACTAATGTATTGTGTCAAGTTTCAGGAAGCTAGCACAAACCGTGATTGATTTAGAGTTCGAACGGCATCTGTCAATATAGGAGAAAACAGAGTGAAACCTAAAAATTCAAAACTGTTACTGCAAACGAATGCTTCAACGTAAAAGAACGAATCTTGAGCATCCAAGTGGGATTGCTGTACTGATCATTACTTGAAAGTATCATGAAATTGGATGAAAAAATATATGTTGAGATTTCAGGAGACTCTAGTGTTTTGGAAGTTTGGCAACCCCTTTCAATATAAGTGTTATTCGCCAGTCCCTTCTTTAGGCAACATCAAGAGGAAACAAACCTTAGAGATAGAACGTAGAACTAATGTATTGTGTCAAGTTTCAAGAAGCTAGCACAAACCGTGTTTTTGTTTTAGAGTTCGAACGCATCTGTCAATACAGTAGAAAACAGAGTGAAACCTAAAAATTCAAACTGTTACTGCAAGCGAATGCTTCAACCTAGGAGAACGAAAATTGGGCATCCAAGTTTGATTGGTGTACTGCTCATTACTTGAAAGTGTCATGAAGGTCGGAAGCAAAAATTTATGTTGAGATTTCGGGAGACTCTAGTGTTTTGGCAGCCTAACATCGCCTTTCATTGAATGTGTGATTCACCAGTATCTGCTTAAGGCTACATCAAGAGGAAACAAACCTTAGAGATAGAACGTAGAACTACTGTATTGTGTCAAGTTTCAAGAAGCTAGCACAAACCGTGTTTGATTTAGAGTTCTAACTGCATCTGTCAATATAGGAGAAAACAGAGTGAAACCTAAAAATTCAAACTCTTACTGCAAATGAATGCTTTAACGTAAAAGAATGAAACTTGAGCATCCAAGTGGGATTGGTGTACTGATCATTACTTGAAAGTATCATGAAGATTGGATGAAAAAATATATGTTGAGATTTCAGGAGACTCTAGTGTTTTGGAAGTTTGGCAACCCCTTTCAATATAAGTGTTTTTCGCCAGTACCTGCTTTAGGCTACATCAAGAGGAAACAAACCTTAGAGATAGAACGTAGAACTAATGTATTGTGTCAAGTTTCAAGAAGCTAGCACAAACCGTGATTGATTTAGAGTTCGAACGGCATCTGTCAATATAGGAGAAAACAGAGTGAAACCTAAAAATTCAAACTGTTACTGCAAAAGAATGCTTCAACGTAAAAGAATGAAACTTGAGCATCCAAGTGGGATTGGTGTACTGATCATTACTTGAAAGTATCATGAAGATTGGATGATAAAATATATGTTGAGATTTCAGGACACTCTAGTGTTTTGGAAGTTTGGCAACCCCTTTCAATATAAGTGTTATTCGCCAGGCCCTTCTTTAGGCAACACCAAGAGGAAACAAACCTTAGTGATAGAACGTAGAACTAATGTATTGTGTCAAGTTTCAAGAAGCTAGCACAAACCGTGTTTGATTTAGAGTTCGATCGCATCTGTCAATATAGTAGAAAACAGAGTGGAACCTAAAAAATCAAACTGTTACTGCAAACGAATGCTTTAACCTAGGAGAACGAAACTTGGGCATCCAAGTTTGATAGTGGTACTGTACATTGCTTGAAAGTATCATGAAGATTGGATGAAAAAATATATGTCGCGATTTCAGGAGACTCTAGTTTTTTGAAAGTTTGGCAACCCCTTTCAATATAAGTGTTATTCGCCAGTCCCTGCTTTAGGCAACATCAAGAGGAAACAAACCTTAGAGATAGAACGTAGAACTAATGTATAGTGTCAAGTTACAAGAAGCTAGCACAAACCGTGTTTGATTTAGAGTTCGATCGCATCTGTCAATATAGTAGAAAACAGAGTGGAACCTGAAAATTCAAACTGTTACTGCAAACGAATGCTTCAACCTAGGAGAACGAAACTTGGGCATCCAAGTTTGATTGTTGTACTGATCATTGCTTGAAAGTATCATGAAGATTGGTAGAAAAAATATATGTCGAGATTTCAGTAGACTCTAGTTTTTTGAAAGTTTGGCAACCCCTATCAATATAAGTGTTATTCGCCAGTCCCTGCTTTAGGCAACATCAAGAGGAAACAAACCTTAGAGATAGAACGTAGAACTAATGTATTGTGTCAAGTTTCAAGAAGCTAGCACAAACCGTGTTTGATTTAGAGTTCGAACGCATCTGTCAATATAGGAGAAAACAGAGTGAAACCTAAAAATTCACACTGTTACTGCAAACGAATGCTTCAACGTAAAAGAACGAAACTTGGGCATCCAAGTTTGATTGGTGTACTGCTCATTACTTGAAAGTGTCATGAAGTTCGGAAGCAAAAATTTATGTTGAGATTTCCGGAGACTCTAGTGTTTTGGCAGCCTAACATCGCCTTTCATTGAATGTGTGATTCACCAGTATCTGCTTAAGGCTACATCAAGAGGAAACAAACCTTAGAGATAGAACGTAGAACTACTGTATTGTGTCAAGTTTCAAGAAGCTAGCACAAACCGTGTTTGATTTAGAGTTCTAACTGCATCTGTCAATATAGGAGAAAACAGAGTGAAACCTAAAAATTCAAACTGTTACTGCAAACGAATGCTTCAACGTAAAAGAATGAAACTTGAGCATCCAATTGGGATTGGTGTACGGATCATTACTTGAAAGTATCATGAAGATTGGATGAAAAAATATATGTTGAGATTTCAGGAGACTCTAGTGTTTTGGAAGTTTGGCAACCCCTTTCAATATAAGTGTTTTCGCCAGTACCTGCTTCAGGCTACATCAAGAGGAAACAAACCATAGAGATAGAACGTAGAACTAATGTATTGTGTCAAGTTTCAGGAAGCTAGCACAAACCGTGATTGATTTAGAGTTCGAACGGCATCTGTCAATATAGGAGAAAACAGAGTGAAACCTAAAAATTCAAACTGTTACTGCAAACGAATGCTTCAACGTAAAAGAACGAATCTTGAGCATCCAAGTGGGATTGCTGTACTGATCATTACTTGAAAGTATCATGAAATTGGATGAAAAAATATATGTTGAGATTTCAGGAAACTCTAGTGTTTTGGAAGTTTGGCAACCCCTTTCAATATAAGTGTTATTCGCCAGTCCCTTCTTTAGGCAACATCAAGAGGAAACAAACCTTAGAGATAGAACGTAGAACTAATGTATTGTGTCAAGTTTCAAGAAGCTAGCACAAACCGTGTTTTTGTTTTAGAGTTCGAACGCATCTGTCAATACAGTAGAAAACAGAGTGAAACCTAAAAATTCAAACTGTTACTGCAAGCGAATGCTTCAACCTAGGAGAACGAAAATTGGGCATCCAAGTTTGATTGGTGTACTGCTCATTACTTGAAAGTGTCATGAAGGTCGGAAGCAAAAATTTATGTTGAGATTTCGGGAGACTCTAGTGTTTTGGCAGCCTAACATCGCCTTTCATTGAATGTGTGATTCACCAGTATCTGCTTAAGGCTACATCAAGAGGAAACAAACCTTAGAGATAGAACGTAGAACTACTGTATTGTGTCAAGTTTCAAGAAGCTAGCACAAACCGTGTTTGATTTAGAGTTCTAACTGCATCTGTCAATATAGGAGAAAACAGAGTGAAACCTAAAAATTCAAACTCTTACTGCAAATGAATGCTTTAACGTAAAAGAATGAAACTTGAGCATCCAAGTGGGATTGGTGTACTGATCATTACTTGAAAGTATCATGAAGATTGGATGAAAAAATATATGTTGAGATTTCAGGAGACTCTAGTGTTTTGGAAGTTTGGCAACCCCTTTCAATATAAGTGTTTTTCGCCAGTACCTGCTTTAGGCTACATCAAGAGGAAACAAACCTTAGAGATAGAACGTAGAACTAATGTATTGTGTCATGTTTCAAGAAGCTAGCACAAACCGTGATTGATTTAGAGTTCGAACGGCATCTGTCAATATAGGAGAAAACAGAGTGAAACCTAAAAATTCAAACTGTTACTGCAAACGAATGCTTCAACCTAAAAGAACGAAACTTGGGCATCCAAGTTTGATTGTTGTACTGATCATTGCTTGAAAGTATCATGAAGATTGGTAGAAAAAATATATGTCGAGATTTCAGTAGACTCTAGTTTTTTGAAAGTTTGGCAACCCCTTTCAATATAAGTGTTATTCGCCAGTCCCTGCTTTAGGCAACATCAAGAGGAAACAAACCTTAGAGATAGAACGTAGAACTAATGTATTGTGTCAAGTTTCAAGAAGCTAGCACAAACCGTGTTTGATTTAGAGTTCGAACGCATCTGTCAATATAGGAGAAAACAGAGTGAAACCTAAAAATTCACACTGTTACTGCAAACGAATGCTTCAACGTAAAAGAACGAAACTTGGGCATCCAAGTTTGATTGGTGTACTGCTCATTACTTGAAAGTGTCATGAAGGTCGGAAGCAAAAATTTATGTTGAGATTTCCGGAGACTCTAGTGTTTTGGCAGCCTAACATCGCCTTTCATTGAATGTGTGATTCACCAGTATCTGCTTAAGGCTACATCAAGAGGAAACAAACCTTAGAGATAGAACGTAGAACTACTGTATTGTGTCAAGTTTCAAGAAGCTAGCACAAACCGTGTTTGATTTAGAGTTCTAACTGCATCTGTCAATATAGGAGAAAACAGAGTGAAACCTAAAAATTCAAACTGTTACTGCAAACGAATTCTTCAACGTAAAAGAATGAAACTTGAGCATCCAAGTGGGATTGGTGTACTGATCATTACTTGAAAGTATCATGAAGATTGGATGAAAAAATATATGTTGAGATTTCAGGAGACTCTAGTGTTTTGGAAGTTTGGCAACCCCTTTCAATATAAGTGTTTTCGCCAGTACCTGCTTCAGGCTACATCAAGAGGAAACAAACCATAGAGATAGAACGTAGAACTAATGTATTGTGTCAAGTTTCAGGAAGCTAGCACAAACCGTGATTGATTTAGAGTTCGAACGGCATCTGTCAATATAGGAGAAAACAGAGTGAAACCTAAAAATTCAAACTGTTACTGCAAACGAATGCTTCAACGTAAAAGAACGAATCTTGAGCATCCAAGTGGGATTGCTGTACTGATCATTACTTGAAAGTATCATGAAATTGGATGAAAAAATATATGTTGAGATTTCAGGAAACTCTAGTGTTTTGGAAGTTTGGCAACCCCTTTCAATATAAGTGTTATTCGCCAGTCCCTTCTTTAGGCAACATCAAGAGGAAACAAACCTTAGAGATAGAACGTAGAACTAATGTATTGTGTCAAGTTTCAAGAAGCTAGCACAAACCGTGTTTTTGTTTTAGAGTTCGAACGCATCTGTCAATACAGTAGAAAACAGAGTGAAACCTAAAAATTCAAACTGTTACTGCAAGCGAATGCTTCAACCTAGGAGAACGAAAATTGGGCATCCAAGTTTGATTGGTGTACTGCTGATTACTTGAAAGTGTCATGAAGTTCGGAAGCAAAAATTTATGTTGAGATTTCGGGAGACTCTAGTGTTTTGGGAGCCTAACATCGCCTTTCATTGAATGTGTGATTCACCAGTATCTGCTTAAGGCTACATCAAGAGGAAACAAACCTTAGAGATAGAACGTAGAACTACTGTATTGTGTCAAGTTTCAAGAAGCTAGCACAAACCGTGTTTGATTTAGAGTTCTAACTGCATCTGTCAATATAGGAGAAAACAGAGTGAAACCTAAAAATTCAAACTCTTACTGCAAATGAATGCTTTAACGTAAAAGAATGAAACTTGAGCATCCAAGTGGGATTGGTGTACTGATCATTACTTGAAAGTATCATGAAGATTGGATGAAAAAATATATGTTGAGATTTCAGGAGACTCTAGTGTTTTGGAAGTTTGGCAACCCCTTTCAATATAAGTGTTTTTCGCCAGTACCTGCTTTAGGCTACATCAAGAGGAAACAAACCTTAGAGATAGAACGTAGAACTAATGTATTGTGTCAAGTTTCAAGAAGCTAGCACAAACCGTGATTGATTTAGAGTTCGAACGGCATCTGTCAATATAGGAGAAAACAGAGTGAAACCTAAAAATTCAAACTGTTACTGCAAACGAATGCTTCAACGTAAAAGAACGAAACTTGAGCATCCAAGTGGGATTGGTGTACTGATCATTACTTGAAAGTATCATGAAGATTGGATGAAAAAATATATGTTGAGATTTCAGGACACTCTAGTGTTTTGGAAGTTTGGCAACCCCTTTCAATATAAGTGTTATTCGCCAGTCCCTTCTTTAGGCAACACCAAGAGGAAACAAACCTTAGTGATAGAACGTAGAACTAATGTATTGTGTCAAGTTTCAAGAAGCTAGCACAAACCGTGTTTTTGTTTTAGAGTTCGAACGCATCTGTCAATATAGTAGAAAACAGAGTGAAACCTAAAAATTCAAACTGTTACTGCAAGCGAATGCTTCAATCTAAGAGAACGAAAGTTGGGCATCCAAGTTTGATTGGTGTACTGCTCATTACTTGAAAGTATCATGAAGGTCAGAAGCAAAATTTATGTTGAGATTTCAGGAGACTCTAGTGTTTTGGCAGCCTAACAACGCCTTTCATTGAATGTGTCATTCACCAGTCCCTGCTTTAGGCTACATCAAGAGGAAACAAACCTTAGAGATAGAACGTAGAACTACATTATTGTGTCAAGTTTCAAGAAGCTAGCACAAACCGTGTTTGATTTAGAGTTCCAACTGCATCTGTCAATATAGGAGAAAACAGATTGAAACCTAAAAATTCACACTGTTAATGCAAACGAATGCTTCAACCTAGGAGAACGAAACTTGGACATCCAAGTTTGATTGTTGTACTGATCATTGCTTGAAAGTATCATGAAGATTGGATAAAAAAATATATGTCGAGATTTCAGGAGAGTCTAGTGTTTTGGAAGTTCGGCAATCCCTTTCAATATAAGTGTTATTCGCCAGTCCCTGCTTTAGGCAACATCAAGAGGAAACAAACTTTAGAGATAGAACGTAGAACTACATTATTGTGTCAAGTTTCAAGAAGCTAGCACAAACCGTGTTTGATTTAGAGTTTGAACGCACCTGTCAATATAGGAGAAAACAGAGTGAAACCTAAAAATTCAAACTGTTACTGCAAACGAATGCTTCAACGTAGGAGAACGAAAGTTGGGCATCCAAGATTGATTGGTGTACTGCTCATTACTTGAAAGTATCATGAAGGTCGGAAGCAAAAATTTATGTTGAGATTTCAGGAGACTCTAGTGTTTTGGCAGCCTAACAACGCCTTTCATTGAATGTGTCATTCACCAGTATCTGCTTAAGGCTACATCAAGAGGAAACAATCCTTAGAGATACAACGTAGAACTACTGTATTGTGTCAAGTTTCAAGATGCTTGCACAAACCGTGTTTTATTTAGAGTTCCAACTGCATCTGTCAATATAGGAGAAAACAGTGAAACCTAAAAATTCACACTGTTACTGCAAAAGAATGCTTCAACGTAAAAGAACGAAACTTGAGCATCCAAGTGGGATTGGTGTACTGATCATTACTTGAAAGTATCATGAAGATTGTATGAAAAAATATATGTTGATATTTCAGGAGACTCTAATGGTTTGGAAGTTTTTCAACCCCTTTCAATATAAGTGTTATTCGCCAGTCCCTGCTTTAGGAAACATCAAGAGGAAACAAACCTTAGAGATAGAACGTAGAAATAATGAATTGTGTCAAGTTTCAAGAAGCTAGCACAAACCGTGTTTGATATAGAGTTCGAACCCCATCTGTCAATATAGGAGAAAACAGAGTGAACCCTAAAAATTCAAACTGTTACTGCAAACGAATGCTTCAACCTAGGAGAACGAAAGTTGGGTGTCCAAGTTTGATTATTGTACTGCTCATTACTTGAAATGTCATGAAGGTCGGAAGCAAAAATTTATGTTGAGATTTCAGGAGACTCTAGTGTTTTGGCAGCCTAACATCGCCTTTCATTGCATGTGTCATTCACCAGTATCTGCTTAAGGCTACATCAAGAGGAAACAAACCTTAGAGATAGAACGTAGAACTACTGTATTGTGTCAAGTTTCAAGAAGCTAGCACAAACCGTGTTTGATTTAGAGTTCTAACTGCATCTGTCAATATAGGAGAAAACAGAGTGAAACTTAAAAATTCAAACTGTTACTGCAAACGAATGCGTCAACGTAAAAGAATGAAATTTTAGCATCCAAGTGGGATTGGTGTACTGATCATTACTTGAAAGTATCATGAAGATTGGATGAAAAAATATATGTTGAGATTTCAGGAGACTCTAGTGTTTTGGAAGTTTGACAACCCCTTTCAATATAACTGTTTTTGGCCAGTACCTGCTTTAGGCTACATCAAGATTAAACAAACCTTAGAAATAGAACGTAGAACTAATGTATTGTGTCAAGTTTCAAGAAGCTAGCACAAACCGTGATTGATTTAGAGTTCGAACGGCATCTGTCAATATAGGAGAAAACAGAGTGAAACCTAAAAATTTAAACTGTTACTGCAAACGAATGCTTCAACCTAGGAGAACGAAAGTTGGGCATCCAAGTTTGTTTGGTGTACTGCTAATTACTTGAAAGTATCATGGAAGTCGGAAGCAAAAATTTATGTCGAGATTTCAGGAGACTCTAGTGTTTTGGCAGCCTAACAACGCCTTTCATTGAATGTGTCATTCACCAGTATCTGCTTAAGGCTACATCAAGAGGAAACAAACCTTAGAGATAGAACGTAGAACTACATTATTGTGTCAAGTTTAAAGAAGCTAGCACAAACCGTGTTTGATTTAGAGTTCTAACTGCATCTGTCAATATAGGAGAAAACAGAGTAAAACCTAAAAATTCAAACTGTTTCTGCAAACGAATGCTTCAACGTAAACGAACGAACCATGAGCATCCAAGTCAAATTGGTTTACTGATCATTACTTGAAAATATCATGGAGATTTGATGAAAAAATATATGTTGAGATTTCAGGAGACTCTAGTGTTTTCGAAGTTTGGCAACCCCTTTCAATATAAGTGTTATTCGCCAGGCCCTGCTTTAGGCAACATCAAGAGGAAACAAACCCTAGAGATAGAACGTAGAACTAATGTATTGTGTCAAGTTTCAAGAAGCTGGCAAAAAACCGTGTTTGATTTAGAGTTCGAACGCATCTGTCAATATAGTAGAAAACAGAGTGAAACCTAAAAATTCAAACTGTTACTGCAAGCGAATGCTTCAACCTAGGAGAACGAAAGTTGGGCATCCAAGTTTGATTGGTGTACTGCTCATTACTTGAAAGTATCATGAAGGTCGGAAGCAAAAATTTATGTTGAGATTTCCGGAGACTCTAGTGTTTTGAAGCCTAACAACACCATTCATTGAATGTGTCATTCACCAGTATCTGCTTAAGGGTACATCAAGAGGAAACAAAGCTTAGAGATAGAACATAGAACTACTGTAGTGTGTCAAGTTTCAAGAAGCTAGCACAAACCGTGTTTGATTTAGAGTTCTAACTGCATCTGACAATATAGGAGA
Organism: Callospermophilus lateralis; assembly: GCF_048772815.1. Taxonomy (NCBI): domain Eukaryota; kingdom Metazoa; phylum Chordata; class Mammalia; order Rodentia; family Sciuridae; genus Callospermophilus; species Callospermophilus lateralis. The sequence goes on along the minus strand of NW_027514154.1, from coordinate 9,259 downwards.
AAACAGAGTGAAACCTAAAAATTCACACTGTTACTGCAAACGAATGCTTCAACGTAAAAGAACGAAACTTGAGCATCCAAGTGGGATTGGTGTACTGATCATTACTTGAAAGTATCATGAAGATTGGATGAAAAAATATATGTTGAGATTTCAGGAGACTATAGTGTTTTGGAAGTTTGGCAACCCCTTTCAATGTAAGTGTTATTCGCCAGTCCCTGCTTTAGGCAACATCAAGAGGAAACAAACCTTAGATATAGAACGTAGAACTAATGTATTTTGTCAAGTTTCATGAAGCTAGCACAAACCGTGTTTGATATAGAGTTTGAACTGCATCTGTCAATATTGGACAAATCAGAGTGGAACCTAAAAATTCAAACTGTTACTGCAAACGAATGCTTCTACGTAAAAGAACGAAACTTGGGCATCCAAGTTTGATTGGTGTACTGCTCATTATTTGAAAGTATCATGAAGGTCGGAAGCAAAAATTTATGTTGAGATTTCAGGAGACCCTAGTGTTTTGGAGGCCTAACAACGCCTTTCATTGAATGTGTCATTCACCAGTATCTGCTTGAGGCTACATCAAGAGGAAACAAACCTTACAGAGAGAACGTAGAACTAATGTATTGTGTCAAGTTTCAAGAAGCTAGCACAAACCGTGTTTGATTTAGAGTTCTAACTGAATCTGTCAATATAGGAGAAAACAGAGTGAAACCTAAAACTTCAAACTGTTACTGCAAACGAATGCTTCTACGTAAAAGAACGAAACTTGAGCATCCAATTGGGATTGGTGTACTGATTATTACTTGAAAGTATCATGAAGATTGGATGAAAAAATATATGTCGAGATTTCAGGAGACTCTAGTGTTTTGGAAGTTTGGCAACCCTTTCAATATAAGTTTTATTCGCCAGTCCCTGCTTTAGGCAACATCAAGACGAAAGAAACCTTAGAGATAGAACGTAGAACTAATGTATTGTGTCAAGTTTCAAGAATCTAGCACAGACCGTGTTTGATTAAGAGTTCGAACGCATCTGTCAATATAGTAGAAAACAGAGTGAAACCTAAAAATTCAAACTATGACTGCAAACGAATGCTTCAACCTAGGAGAACGAAAGTTGGGCACCCAAGTTTGATTGGCGTACTGCTTATTACTTGAAAGTATCATAAAGTTCGGAAGCAAAAATGTATGTTGAGATTTCAAAAGACTTTAGTGTTTTGGCAGCCTAACAACGCCTTTCATTGAATGTGTCATTCACCAGTATCTGCTTAAGGCTACATCAAGAGGAAACAAACCTTAGAGATAGAACGTAGAACTATTGTATTGTGTCAAGTTTCAAGAAGCTAGCACAAACCGTGATTGATTTAGAGTTCAAACGGCATCTGTCAATATAAGAGAAAACAGAGTGAAACCTAAAAATTCAAACTGTTACTGCAACGAATGCTTCAACGTAAAAGAACGAAACTTGAGCATCCAAGTGGGATTGGTGTACTGATCATTACTTGAAAGCATCATGAAGATTGGATGAAAAAATATATGTTGAGATTTCAGGAGACTCTAGTGTTTTGGAAGTTTGGTAACCCCTTTCAATATAAGTGTTATTCGCCAGTCCCTGCTTTAGGCAACATCAAGAGGAAACAAACCTTAGAGATAGAATATAGAACTAATGTATTGTGTCAAGTTTCATAAAGCTAGCACAAACCGTGTTTGATATAGAGTTTGAACTGCATATGTCAATATAGGAGAAAACAGAGTGAAACACAAAAATTCAAACTGTTACTGCAAACGAATGCTTCAACCTAGGAAAACGAAACTTGGGCATCCAAGTTTGATTGGTTTACTGCTCATTACTTGAAAGTATCAAGAAGGTCGGAAGCAAAAATTTTTTGTTGAGATTTCAGGAGACTCTAGTGTTTTGGCAGCCTAACAATGCCTTTCATTGAATGTGTCATTCACCAGCCCCTGCTTTAGGCTACATCAAGAGGAAACAAACCTTAGAGATAGAACGTAGAACTACTGTATTGTGTCAAGTTTCAGGAAGCTAGCACAAACCGTGTTAGATTTAGAGTTCTAACTGCATCTGTCAATATAGGAGAAAACAGAGTGAAACCCAAATATTCACACTGTTACTGCAAACGAATGTTTCAACGTAAAAGAACGATACTTGAGCATCCAAGTGGGATTGGTGTACTGATCATTACTTGAAAGTATCATGAAGATTGGAAGAAAAAATATATGTTGAGATTTCAGGAGACTCTAGTGTTTTGGATGTTTGGCAACCCCTTTCAATATAAGTGTTTTTCGCCAGTACCTGCTTTAGGCTACATCCAGAGGAAACAAACCTTAGAGATAGAACCTAGAACTAATGTATTGTGTCAAGTTTCAAGAAGCTAGCACAAACCGTGTTTGATTTAGAGTTCGAACGCATCTGTCAATATAGTAGAAAACAGAGTGAAACCTAAAAATTCAAACTGTTACTGCAAACGAATGTTTCAACCTAGGAGAACGAAACTTGGGCATCCAAGTTTGATTGGTGTACTGCTCATTACTTGAAAGTATCATGAAGGTCGGAAGCAAAAATTCATGTTGAGATTTCAGGAGACTCTAGTGTTTTGGCAGCCTAACATGCCTTTCATTGAATGTGTCATTCACCAGTATCTGCTTGAGGCTACATCAAGAGGTAACAAACCTTAGAGATAGAACGTAGAACTACTGTATTGTGTCAAGTTTCAAGAAGCTAGCACAAACCGTGTTTGATTTAGAGTTCTAACTGCATCTGTCAATATAAGAAAAAACAGAGTGAAACCTAAAAATTCAAACTGTTACTGCAAACGAATGCTTCAACGTAAAAGAACGAAATTGAGCATCCAAGTGGGATTGGTGTACTGATCATTACTTGAAAGTATCATGAAGATTGGAAGAAAAAATATATGTTGAGATTTCAGGAGACTCTAGTGTTTTGGATGTTTGGCAACCCCTTTCAATATAAGTGTTTTTCGCCAGTACCTGCTTTAGGCTACATCCAGAGGAAACAAACCTTAGAGATAGAACGTAGAACTAATGTATTGTGTGAAGTTTCAAGAAGCTAGCACAAAAAGTGTTTGATTTAGAGTTCGAACGCATCTGTCAATATAGTAGAAAACAGAGTGAAACCTAAAAATTCAAACTGTTACTGCAAACGAATGCTTCAACCTAGGAGAACGAAACTTTGGCATCCAAGTTTGATTGGTGTACTGCTCATTACTTGAAAGTATCATGAAGGTCGGAAGCAAAAATTCATGTTGAGATTTCAGGAGACTCTAGAGTTTTGGCAGCCTAACATGACTTTCATTGAATGTATCATTCACCAGTATCTGCTTGAGGCTACATCAAGAGGTAACAAACCTTAGAGACAGAACGTAGAACTACAGTATTGTGTCAAGTTTCAAGAAACTAGCACAAACCGTGTTTGATTTAGAGTTCTAACTGCATCTGTCAATATAGGAAAAAACAGAGTGAAACCTAAAAATTCAAACTGTTACTGCAAACGAATGCTTCAACGTAAAAGAACGAAATTGAGCATACAAGTGGGATTGGTGTACAGATCATTACTTGAAGGTATCATGAAGATTGGATGAAAAAATATATGTTGAGATTTCAGGAGACTCTAGTGTTTTGGAAGTTTGGCAACCCCTTTCAATATAAGTGTTATTCGCCAGTCCCTGCTTTAGGCAACATCAAGAGGAAACAAACCTTAGAGATAGAACGTAGAACTAATGTATTGTGTCAAGTTTCAAGAAGCTAGCACAAACCGTGTTTGATATAGAGTTCAAATTCCATCTGTCATTATAGGAGAAAACAGAGTTTAACCTAAAAATTCAAACTGTTACTGCAAACGAATGCTTGAACCTAGAAGAACGAAACTTGGGCTTCCAAGTTTGATTGGTGTACTGCTCATTACTTGAAAGTATCAAGAATGTCGGAAGCAAAAATTTATGTTGAGATTTCAGGAGACTCTAGTGTTTTGGCAGCCTAGCAACGCCTTTCATTGAATGTGTCATTCACCAGTATCTGCTTGAGGCTACATCAAGAGGAAACAAACCTTAGAGATAGAACGTAGAACTACTGTATTGTGTCAAGTTTCAAGAAGCTAGCACAAACCGTGTTTGATTTAGAGTTCAAACTGCATCTGTCAATATAGGAGAAAAGAGAGTGAAACCTAAAAATTCACACTGATACGGCAAACGAATGCTTCAACGTAAAAGAACAAAACTTGAGCATCCAAGTGGGATTGGTGTACTGATCATTACTTGAAAGTATCATGAAGATTGGAAGAAAAAATATATGTTGAGATTTCAGGAAACTCTAGTGTTTTGGAAGTTTGGCAACCCCTTTCAATATAAGTGTTATTCGCCAGTCCCTGCTTTAGGCAACATCAAGAGGAAACAAACCTTAGAGATAGAACGTAGAACTAATGTATTGTGTCAAGTTTCAAGAAGCTAGCACAAACCGTGTTTGATTTAGACTTTGAACGCATCTGTCAATATAGTAGAAAACATAGTGAAACCTAAAAATTCAAACTGTTACTGCAAACGAATGCTTCAAAGTAAAAGAACGAAAATTGGGCATCCAAGTTTGATTGGTGTACTGCTCATTACATGAAAGTATCATGAAGGTCAGAAGCAAAAATTCATGTTGAGATTTCAGGAGAGTCTAGTGTTTTCGCAGCCTAACACCGCCTTTCATTGAATGTGTCATTCACCAGTATCTGCTTGAGGCTACATCAAGAGGAAACAAACCTTTGAGATAGAACGTAGAACTAATGTATTGTGTCAAGTTTCAAGAAGCTAGCACAAACCGTGTTCGATTTAGAGTTCGAACGGCATCTGTCAATATAGGAGAAAACAGAGTGAAACCTAAAAATTCAAACTGTTACTGCGAACGAATGCTTCAATATAGGAGAACGAAAGTTGGGAATCCAGGTTTGATTATTGTGCTGCTCATTACTTGAAAGTGTCATGAAGGTCGGAAGCAAAAATTTATGTTGAGATTTCCGGAGACTCTAGGGTTTTCGCAGCCTAACTTCGCCTTTCATTGAATGTGTCATTCACCAGTATCTGCTTGAGGCTACATCAAGAGGAAACAAACCTTAGAGATAGAACGTAGAACTAATGTATTGTGTCAAGTTTCAATAAGCTAGCCCAAACCGTGTTTGATTTAGAGTTCGAACGCATCTGTCAATATAGGAGAAAACAGAGTGAAACCTAAAAATTCAAACTGTTACTGCAAACGAATGCTTCAACCTAGGAGAACGAAAGTTGGGCATCCAAGTTTGATTGGTGTACTGCTCATTACTTGAAAGTATCATGAAGGTCGGAAGCAAAAATTCATGTTGAGATTTCAGGAGACTCTAGTGTTTTGGGAGCCTAACCACGCCTTTCATTGAATGTGTCATTCACCAGTATCTGCTTGAGGCTACATCAAGAGGAAACAAACCTTAGAGATAGAACGTAGAACTACTGTATTGTGTCAAGTTTCAGGAAGCTAGCACAAACCGTGTTAGATTTAGAGTTCTAACTGCATCTGTCAATATAGGAGAAAACAGAGTGAAACCTAAATATTCACACTGTTACTGCAAACGAATGTTTCAACGTAAAAGAACGAAACTTGAGCATCCAAGTGGGATTGGTGTACTGATCATTACTTGAAAGTATCATGAAGATTGGAAGAAAAAATATATGTTGAGATTTCAGGAGACTCTAGTGTTTTGGATGTTTGGCAACCCCTTTCAATATAAGTGTTTTTCGCCAGTACCTGCTTTAGGCTACATCCAGAGGAAACAAACCTTAGAGATAGAACGTAGAACTAATGTATTGTGTCAAGTTTCAAGAAGCTAGCACAAACCGTGTTTGATTTAGAGTTCGAACGAATCTGTCAATATAGTAGAAAACAGAGTGAAACCTAAAAATTCAAACTCTTACTGCAAACGAATGCTTCAACCTAGGAGAACGAAACTTGGGCATCCAAGTTTGATTGGTGTACTGCTCATTAGTTGAAAGTATCATGAAGGTCGGAAGCAAAAATTCATGCTGAGATTTCAGGAGACTCTAGTGTTTTGGCAGCCTAACATGCCTTTCATTGAATGTGTCATTCACCAGTATCTGCTTGAGGCTACATCAAGAGGTAACAAACCTTAGAGATAGAACGTAGAACTACTGTATTGTGTCAATTTTCAAGAAGCTAGCACAAACGGTGTTTGATTTAGAGTTCTAACTGCATCTGTCAATATAGGAAAAAACAGAGTGAAACTTAAAATTCAAACTGTTACTGCAAACGAATGCTTCAACGTAAAAGAACGAAATTGAGCATCCAAGTGGGATTGGTGTACAGATCATTACTTGAAAGTATCATGAAGATTGGATGAAAAAATATATGTTGAGATTTCAGGAGACTCTAGTTTTTTGGAAGTTTGGCAACTCCTTTCATTTTAAGTGTTATTCGCCAGTCCCTGCTTTAGGCAACATCAAGAGGAAACAAACCTTAGAGATAGAACGTAGAACTACTGTATTGTGTCAAGTTTCAAGAAGCTAGCACAAACCGTGTTTGATTTAGAGTTCTAACTGCATCTGTCAATATAGGAGAAAACAGAGTGAAACCTAAAAATTCAAACTGTTACTGCAAACGAATGCTTCAACGTAAAAGAATGAAACTTGAGCATCCAAGTGGGATTGGTGTACTGATCATTACTTGAAAGTATCATGAAGATTGGATGAAAAAATATATGTTGAGATTTCAGAAGACTCTAGTGTTTTGGAAGTATGGCAACCACTTTCAATATAAGTGTTATTCGCCAGTCCCTGCTTTAGGCAACATCAAGGGGAAACAAACGTTAGAGATAGAACGTAGAACTACTGTATTGTGTCAAGTTTCAAGAAGCTAGCACAAACCGTGTTTGATTTAGTGTTCGAACGGCATCTGTCAATATAGGAGAAAACAGAGTGAAATCTAAAAATTCAAACTGTTACTGCAAACGAATGCTTCAACGTAAAAGAACTAAACTTGAGCATCCAAGTGGGATTGGTGTACTGATCATTACTTGAAAGTATCATGAAGATTGGATTAAAAAATATATGTTGAGATTTCAGGAGACTCTAGTGTTTTGGAAGTTTGGCAACCCCTTTCAATATAAGTGTTATTCGCCAGTCCCTTCTTTAGGCAACATCAAGAGGAAACAAACCTTAGAGATAGAACGTAGAACTAATGTATTGTGTCAAGTTTCAAGAAGCTAGCACAAACCGTGTTTTTGTTTTAGAGTTCGAACGCATCTGTCAATATAGTAGAAAACAGAGTGAAACCTAAAAATTCAAACTGTTACTGCAAGCGAATGCTTCAAAGTAGGAGAACGAAAGTTGGGCATCCAAGTTTGATTGGTGTACTGCTCATTACTTGAAAGTATCATGAAGGTCAGAAGCAAAATTTATGTTGAGATTTCAGGAGACTCTAGTGTTTTGGCAGCCTAACAACGCCTTTCATTGAATGTGTCCTTCACCAGTCCCTGCTTTAGGCTACATCAAGAGGAAACAAACCTTAGAGATAGAACGTAGAACTACATTATTGTGTCAAGTTTCAAGAAGCTAGCACAAACCGTGTTTGATTTAGAGTTCCAACTGCATCTGTCAATATAGGAGAAAACAGATTGAAACCTAAAAATTCACACTGTTACTGCAAACGAATGCTTCAACCTAGGAGAACGAAACTTGGGCATTCAAGTTTGATTGTTGTACTGATCATTGCTTGAAAGTATCATGAAGATTGGATGAAAAAATATATGTTGAGATTTCAGGAGACTCTAGTGTTTTTAAGTTTGGCAACCCCTTTCAATATAAGTGTTATTCGCCAGTCCCTGCTTTAGGCAACATCAAGAGGAAACAAACCTTAGAGATAGAACGTAGAACTAATGTATTGTGTCAAGTTTCAAGAAGCTAGCACAAACCGTGTTTGATTTAGAGTTCGATTGCATCTGTCAATATAGTAGAAAACAGAGTTTAACCTAAAAATTCAAACTGTTACTGCAAACGAATGCTTCAACCTAGGAGAACGAAACTTGGGCATCCAAGTTTGATTGTTGTACTGATCATTGCTTGAAAGTATCATGAAGATTGGATGAAAAAATATATGTCGAGATTTCAGTAGACTCTAGTTTTTTGAAAGTTTGGCAACCCCTTTCAATATAAGTGTTATTCGCCAGTCCCTGCTTTAGGCAACATCAAGAGGAAACAAACCTTAGAGATAGAACGTAGAACTAATGTATTGTGTCAAGTTTCAAGAAGCTAGCACAAACCGTGTTTGATTTAGAGTTCGAACGCATCTGTCAATATAGGAGAAAACAGAGTGAAACCTAAAAATTCACACTCTTACTGCAAACGAATGCGTCAACCTAGGAGAACGAATCTTGGGCATCCAAGTTTGATTGGTGTACTGATCATTGGTTGAAAGTAACATGAAGATTGGATGAAAAAATATATGTCGAGATTTCAGGAGACTATAGTGTTTTGGAAGTTTGGGCAACCCCTTTCAATATAAGTGTTATTCGCCAGTCCCTGCTTTAGGCAACATCAAGAGGAAACAAACCTTAGAGATAGAACGTAGAACTAATGTATTGTGTCAAGTTTCAAGAAGCTAGCACAAACCGTGTTTGATTTAGAGTTCGAACGCATCTGTCAATATAGGAGAAAACAGAGTGAAACCTAAAAATTCACACTGTTACTGCAAACGAATGCTTCAACGTAAAAGAACGAAACTTGGGCATCCAAGTTTGATTGGTGTACTGCTCATTAATTGAAGGTGTCATGAAGGTCGGAAGCAAAAATTTATGTTGAGATTTCCGGAGACTCTAGTGTTTTGGCAGCCTAACATCGCCTTTCATTGAATGTGTGATTCACCAGTATCTGCTTAAGGCTACATCAAGAGAAACAAACCTTAGAGATAGAACGTAGAACTACTGTATTGTGTCAAGTTTCAAGAAGCTAGCACACACCGTGTTTGATTTAGAGTTCTAACTGCATCTGTCAATATAGGAGAAAACAGAGTGAAACCTAAAAATTCAAACTGTTACTGCAAACGAATGCTTCAACGTAAAAGAATGAAACTTGAGCATCCAAGTGGGATTGGTGTACTGATCATTACTTGAAAGTATCATGAAGATTGGATGAAAAAATATATGTTGAGATTTCAGGAGACTCTAGTGTTTTGGAAGTTTGGCAACCCCTTTCAATATAAGTGTT